>NC_034594.1:117820863-117906629 GCF_900095145.1 Mus pahari | reverse complement strand
TCCATCCATTTGCCTAAGAATTTCATAAATTCATTGTTTTTAATAGCTAAGTAGTACTCCATTGTGTAAATGTATCACATATTTTGATTCCATTCCTCTGTTGAGGGACATCTGGGTTTTTTTCCAGCTTCTGGCTATTATAAATAAGGCTGCTATGAACATAGTGGAGCATGTGTCCTTATTACCTGTTGGAGCATCTTTTGGATATATGCCCAGAAGTGGTATTGCTAGGTCCTCAGGCAGTACTATGTCCAATCTTCTGAGGAACCGCCAAACTGATTTCCAGAGTGGTTGTACCAGTTTGCGATCCTACCAGCAATAGAGGAGTGTTCCTCTTTCTCCACATCCTCACCAGCATCTGCTGTCACTGGAGTTTTTGATCTTAGCCATTCTGATTGGTGTGAGGTGGACTCTCAGGGTTGTTTTGATTTGCCTTTCCCTGATGACTAAGGATATTAAACACTTTTTAGGTGTTTCTCAGTCATTCAGTATTCCTCAGTTGAGAGTTCTTTGTTTAGCTCTGAACCCCCATTTTTTAATATGGTTATTTGTTTTTCTGGAGTCTATCTTCTTGAGTTCTTTGTGTATATTGGATATTAGCCCTCTGTCGGATTTAGGATTGGTAAAGAGATATGAGCACAGGTGAAAAATTCCTGAACAGAACACCAATGGCTTGTGCTGTAAGATCAAGAATCAGCAAATGGGACCTCATTACATTGCAAAGCTTCTGTAAGGCAAAGGACACTGTCAATAAGACCAAAAGGCAGCTCTTATTTCTTTTTCTGGTTCTTTTTGAGGCAGCAGAGAGGGAAGAGTGTTAGCAGGGGTAATATTTGGTCTTAGGCGATACTTAGGGTTGCTGTATAAAGCATTTTCTTAAAACTAAGTCAATTTATCAAAAAGAAAAATGCAAATGTGTGTACCCAAAGGTACACACATTGAATGTATGAAGTGTTACTTGAAGAGCTGGACTCTACTGGGCTTTACTTTCATCAAATAGACAAAAATTAACAAACAATCATTGGCATTAGACTACAATACAGACTGGTGAACAGCAGTTTATAGGTAGCCTTATCAAAGGGCTACAAAATACACAGTTCTCACCATAGCATAGGGCAATCTCCAGAATATTTCATATATTTACGTGTATAACCAATTCTCAACAAATTAAAATCCTTACTCAAACTCTTGGCTGCACGTCTGTCTCAGTCAGCTCCTGGAAGAGCCTCTCAGAGGACAGCCATACTCGGCTCCTTCTGCAAGCACAGCATAGCATCAGTAATGGGGTCAGGGTTTGGCACCCAGCGCCCATGGGATGGGTCCCAATTTGGGCCAATCACTGGTCAGCCATTTGTTCAGTCTCTGCTCCATTTTTGTCCCTGCATTCTTTTAGACAGGAACAATTTGGGGTGGAAATATTTGAAGGTATGTTAGTGTCCCCATTCCTCCTCTAGGGGCTCTATCTCCCCCTCCCATACCTAATCCTGCCCCCCTTTCTCCTCCCCCTCCTGTCTCCCACTCAGGTCCCTCCTTCTGCCTCCCATGATTATTTTGTTCCCCGTTCTAAATGGAATTTATCATGGGTATTCTGTACTTTTTGGCTAATATCCATTTATCAGTGAGTATATATCATGAATTTTTTTGGTTGTGTTACCTCACTCAGGATGATATTTTCTAGTTCCATTCATTAGCCTGCAAAATGATATCCTTGTTTTTGATAGCTGAGTAATATTTCATTGTATAAATGAATCACATTTTCTATATCCATTCTTCATTTGAGAGATATCTGAGTTGCTTACATTTTCTGTCTATAACATATAATGTTGCTATGAACATAGTGGAGCATGTGTGTTGTGATATTTTGGAGCATCTTTTGGGTATATACCCAGGAGTAGTATATCTGGGACTTTAGGTAGAACCATTTTCAATTTTCTGAGGAACCATCATATAGATTTCCAGAGTGGTTGTACCAGTTTTTAATCCCAACAGCAATGGAGGAGTATTCCTCTGTTGGACTCCAGTGGAAGAGTTAGGGGAAGGATTGAATGAAACCAAAGGGGATGACAACTCCATAGAAAGACCTACAGTGTCAACTAACCTGAACACTTGGATACTCCCAGAGACTAAGTCACCAACCAAAGAGAATACACGGGCTGGTCAGAGTCCCTAGCACATATGTAGCAGAGGCCTGCCTTGTCTGACTTCAGTGGGAGAAGATGCACCTAATTCTGTAGAGACTTGATGCCCCAAGGAGAGGGGATGCTCATGGGGTCATTCTCTCAGAGGTGCAGGGAAGGGAGGATGGATGAAAAACTCTTCAAGGGGAGTCCAGAAAGAGGGAGCAACATTTGGGATGAAAATAAATCAAACAATTAATTAATAATAATAATAAAAACCTTAAAATTATAACATTTAACTTCTCTGATCACAGTGGAGTAAAACTAGATACCTATAACATTTGGCATTTTGGAAGTTGTATAAGTAGATGCATAGAAACTTTTATAAATCTCCTTTTCAAATTATCAACTATATTTCACATGATTAAATAAAAACACTTCTAGAATTTCTATGGACCCATAAAAGACCCAAATTATCAAATCAACCAGGAACAAAAAGGAAATAAACAAAAGGCAAATCATTATAACACCAGACTCAAAACATACTTCAGAGGGATTGCTTGCATCCAAAACAAAAATGGACTGGTAGTAAGAACAGTTCAGAATCTTATAGAACAGAACAGAATGGAGCATTTTAGAAATAAATTGGTTCTTCTCAGGAAATTAAAAAACAGACATCTAAATGCAGAAGAAACCTTAACAATCTCTCTCTCTTTCTCTCTCTCTCTCTCTCTCTCTCTCTCTCTCTCTCTCTTTCCCACTCACCCACTCACCCACACACACCATCACCATCACCATCATCATCATGTACAAATAACAACTCAAAGTGGACCAAGACATGAGTGTAACTCAACCATAAAAGTACTAGAACAAGATATAGGAAAAATACTTTAGAATTTTGATACAAACAAAAATGTATACACACAGATTAAAAAAGAAAGAGAGAAAGAAAAAACTGATGAACAGGATTATATCAACCTGAATGGCTTCAATACAGTCAATGAACAGGAAAGAAAATAAAAATGCAGATAAATACTTACAAACGATTCATTCAAACAGGGATTGATTTCCAGGATATACAAGAGATTAAAACAATTCAGCATTAAAACCATAATAACAACAACAGCAATCTAATTTAAAATTGATAAAGTTTGTGAAGAAATTTCCCAAAATAGAATGCACAAATCATTAGTCGTGATATGAAAAAAGGCTCACCATCACTACATATCAAGAGGGTGCAAATCAAATGATAATGGACTATTATCATATACCTTATCCCCATAACCACTATCTTACTAGAACAATAAATAAAAAGTCCTAGTAAGAATCTGAAGACAGGGAACTGCTTGTACACGATTGATGCTAGTATAGATTAATTCAAGCATGTCTATAGTTTCAAAAACAAAAGCAAAAAAAAATAAAATAAAATAAAATAAAAAATAAAACTACCCTATGATCTGGTATTCTCACTATTACCTGCATAGCCAAAGCAGTTAACATGTGAATGTGAAGAAACCATCGGTCGGTACTTGAACTTTTTCACAACTCTATTCTCAGTCAGCCAGATGTGGAATCAACACTAGTGTCAAGGTGTTTAAATTGGTAAAGAAAATGTGGCTGACATATATGTGTGAACAGAGTCATAATAAAATATTTTAATCATGAAATAAAATTTTGTTGGTTGTGGGGACACAGGTGCATCTGAAGATAATTATGAAAAAGTCAAGTGGATGTAAAAATAATTTTTATTCGACTGATTTAATCTCTAAAGCATACTGCCTCCATCTGCTAATCTAGGCCTACTCTTGGAAGCTTCTAGCCTCCATACAAACTTACCTTTGCCTAAAGTGTTTTCAGCCTCTGAGACTTACTGTGGAATAAGCTCATCCTTTCTTGTTCTTTATGAACGCAGGCTGGATGATTCAACTCAGCTGTTCCGGCTCAAACGACTCTCCAAGCTGATTGATTGATTCAATCTTGCTTCACTGTAGGTTTTTGACTGAATTTCTCTGCTTGACCTCAAACTATCTCTAGGAATCTGTTCTCATCTTCTGGCTCCTTCTCACTCTCTGGTTCATTCTGTCTTTACCTGTGTCTAGCTTTTTCTCTCTTCAATCTATCTCTGTAAAACTTGCCTGGTAAAACTGCCTCTCTCCCTCTCTGTACTGCTCTTTCTTAAGTAGCTTCCCTTTCCTCCTTCTGGAGAAAGTTGGGCATATCCTGTTCTGTAAAATCTTCCTCTGATTCATGACTTACAATCCCAGTGAGAGAGTGTGTGGGCAACCCAGCCTAGCCGACTTTGCCAGTTCCAGACTAGTAAGAGGCGCGCATGCACACACACATACACACACACACACACACACACACACACACACACACATGCAAATAACAGAGACAGAAAAGAGACATATGGTCAGGAGCAGGAAGGAGGTGTGGGGTCAATAATTGTTTTAATCTCAGTTTAAACACCGCAACATGCTTGTCTGATGACAACAGCTAACAGTGAGGATGACAGACAGGAGAGGGAATAATGGGGTAAAAGCAACTAGGAAATGTAAAGTACTAAAGAAAGCAAAGGCAGAAGAGAACCTGGAAAAACTTTAACCAGTACAAAAGGAGCCAAAATAACTCTTTGGGGAAATTCTAGGGCTATGATATCAGAGAAATAGCAGTTGACAGCTGCTTGTTGAGTGATGTTCAAAATGATTGCAGAGATCATTTTAACTCAGAAAGCACAGCTGAGGGCTTTCCTGTGTCCCTCAGCTGCCCAGCACTGACATTCTGGATAGGTAGGAGTTCTGAAAAAGAGCTAGCATTAGTCCCTTACTTTGGGTCAAAATTATACTTAAATGTACTTTATACTCCCCCTTCTAATGTATCATAATTACAGGTAGACAATCATTTAGAGTACTGAATTTAACAGTGTAGGATTGCCAAGCCGCATAAGGCAATGAAATCTCTCCCTACTCATAAACCACCAGGCTGGTGAAGCATCTTTATTGGCGTAGTGGCACAGGGCAGACATGAGAAGTGACTGGTGGATTTTGTTGCTCCCAATGTGCATTTTCTCAGCTCACTACATCTGTGAGAGATTTCCTGCCTCCCACTCAGGATTGGCAGCTTCCTACACTACCATTTATCCTAATGATTGCTAACCATTGCTGTTGTCATGGTTACCTTCATCACACCTTATATTACTGTACAACTTTGCCTCAGCCCTTTCCATTTAGCACTTTTTGTCTTCTCCAATTTCTCATGCACTTTTTCACCTGCCAAAGTGAGAAAAGAAATGGCCTTTTATAGACATTGCTGTTCAGCCAGCCCTTTCTTCCCCACTGTCAGAAAATGAAAAGCAATAGTATAATATTATAATCGCTGGGTCTTCAGTACCTCCTGCATCGGGAATGACTAGAGCCTATTTTACTTTTTTAAATGTATAAGAAGGTTATTAAAATGTAAAAGCATGAAGGATACAGAAGCATAGATTATAAAATGTTTTAACCACCAGTACCTGCCATTTAACACTGAATAGGAACTCTACATACAGTAGACAATAACCTGCAGTCCTGGTTCTCATAGCTTCTCAGTTGAACAAAGGAAATCGATAAATATAATAGACCATAATATACTTCTTGGAATTATAGACTCTCTTTGTATTAAGTGTGTTTGTCAACTAACAAAATTTAAAGGGAATAGAAAAGAAAGAAAAATTCTAACTAAAACACAAATTTTAATAAAAACAGAAGATATGCTATAAAAGATTATAGAAATTCTAGTAGAATTATAAACTTTAGTGTGGTCAGTGATGTATATTGAGAGTACAATAATTACAAATTAGTTTGCACATACTTTAGCATGTATATGTTCAGTGTGGCCACGTCTTACCTGTCAAATTTAATGCATAATTAAGACTTGCCTTATGCAAAAAAGCACAAAATCAGAAAAGTATGACACTATTCTGACTCAGTTCAAAAAAATCTCGCATGTTCCTTCCCATCAAGGTAACTGTTACATGTTTCTTTGTGAGCCACAGACTACTTTTTAATGAGCAATATAGAGATTATTAAGGTATCACACACATTTTTAAAGGAAAATGCATATACAAACTTATTTTCTTATCCTCTCCAATAATCAGTCCTGGTCTTTCCTTCATTAAACAGCATCAAATCTCCTGAGCATCATTTCAAACTTCAAAACAGGCTATTTGGAGCACTATGACCTAATTTAGGAAAAACATTTCACCTTATAATTCACTTGTGGTATGAGTCACCAGAACTATAAACTCAGCAAATTGATTTTCCATTTAACATTTACTAAGATTCCTGAAATTTTTTTGCACAGATGTTGTTCTAGCTGTTTGCTTAGGTAGCTAGGATTTACACAAATGTCTGCAAAAAAAAAAAAAAAAAAGTAAGCATAGTCATTCTGCATACTAGAGCATGTCTGAAATATTATACAGGTTCCAGTAGTCTAGATCAGCTTTTGCAAAACTATGATTAAATAATAAGTACCATTAAAATCCAACTTGATTATAAAGAAGAAGGGTTTCTTCTCATTCATCGTATATGAAAACTGAGGTCAGTTGCAACTCTGTTCCATGCCTTAATTCTGGCATTGGGATAAAAGAGTAGGTTTCTTCTAGATTTATTCACCTTGTGACAAGGGAAGAAAAGTAAAAGTCTTCTGCCTCCACCTTAAAATGCACTTTTGCATAACTTTCACAGACCCATGAAAACCAGTGGCCAGTACAGAGGTGAGTGGGACAAGGAAATATGGACCTCTTAAAAGAATAGAACTGAAAATAATGCCCTGTGCAAGAAAAACAAAAACAAAAACCATGAAATTATTAAAATAAGAGATTGAGTTCATTTCTTTCCTAAATCACAAACAAAATCAGATAATAGGTGTTTTCATGTGTGGCAGAAAGGTAGCAACAATAGCCATTTCCTATATTGCAGAGAGAAAGAATTAAAAACATTTAGAAGAACAATAAGAAGGCTGCATTGGGGATAACCAGCCTCCTACATCTCTCTGTGTTTCTTGTTTTCCAATTTGACTGATGAGTTTTTTTTGTGTGTGTGCATGTTATAAGTAACTAATTATTTTATCAAAACAAGGTGTGGCTTTCACTCATACATTTTCTCCTTTAATTAAAATTCTTTGTATATCGATGATAATAGACCTGATTAACCAGAATAAATTAATGAAGTTAAATCAATTCTCATAAAAAAGAAAAAAATAGAAATAGAAGGTCTACTGCAGCAACTACCCACACTCAGTACATTTCACCTACCACCTATAGGATACTGTAATTTGGAAAATACAAAAAAAAAAAAAAAAATCAGTTCAGAAAAATTTCATTAGCAAGCATGTGGCTATGTCAGGAATTATAAAACCATTACTCCAGCCAAGGAGAAAAAGATATTTATTCATCGCTCATAAAAGGGAAGATAAAGAATGCAGGGATAGGTACAGGTTGATTCTGAAGTAAGAATTTAGAAACATTTAAGTACAAGTTTAAGATTAAAAATAAATACATGGCTAGCTAGTCTGCTCCCTAGAGACACATGTCCTGTGCTAGTCCAGAACCCTCTGGAAGTCCCACAGCTGCTGCTGGGAGCCCAGTACACTGAGGACCCATCACCACCCAAAGCCACTCCCATCCCCACCTCCGAATACCCCTCCCTTTCTGCCTGGTCCTTTCTTCTGGGGCACACTGCTAGCTAGTCTGCTACCCTGGAGACACCATATCCTGAGCCAGCCCAGAAGATGTGTTGCACTCAGAATATTTGGGAAACAAAAACCACAGTCCATAGATCCTCCCCTCCTCCAACAGTCTGAAGGCCTCCCAGGAGATTTACTGTAGTCGACCCTCAGGCAACAGAACAGCAGCTTCTCTGCCCCTCTGAAGAGTCCACACTTGGAAGGCACCACAGGTGGTCTGGTACAGCCAGAGCCACAAGCCTACCAGGAGACCTGAAGCAACCCAAGGACAAAAGAAGCATTCTCCAGACAGAGTCACCAGACCAGCAAACACCAGGGACAATCAGAAGCAAGCACAAGACCATAAGCAACAGAAGCCAATATACATGAGCATCATCAAAACCCAGTTATCCCACCACAGCAAGCCCTGAATACACCAACACATCTGAAAATCAGAAAACTGACCTCAAATCCTATCTCATGAAGATAATAGAGTCTTTTAAGGAGGATATAAAAATCTCTCTAAAAATAAATAAATAAATAAATAAATAAACAAACAAACAGGAAAACACAGGTAAACAGGTAGAAGCCCTTAAAGAGGAAACAAATAAATCCCTTAAAGGAATACAGGAAAGTACAAACAGGTGAAGGAATTGAATAAAGCAGTTCAAGACCTAAAAGTGGAAGTAGAAACAAAAGAGAAAACACAAGTAGAGGCAAACCTGGAAACAGAAAACTTAGGAAAAATGTCAGGAATTAGAGATGTAAGTATCGCCAACAGAATACAAGAGATAGAAGAGAGAATCTCCAATGTAGAAGATACCGTAGAAGAGATTGACACAACCATCAATGAAAATTCAAAACATAAAAAGCTCCTAACCCAAAGCATCCAGGAAATTCAGGACACAATGAAAAGACCAAATCTAAGGATAATTTGAATAGAAGAAAATAAAGATTCCCAGCTCAAAGGACCAGAAAATGTCTTCAACAAAATCATAGAAGAAAATTTCTCCAATCTAAAGAAAGAGATGACCATAAAGGTACAAGAAGCCTATAGAACACCAAATAAATGAGACCAGAAAAGAAAATCCTCTTGTCATATAATAATTAAATCACTAAACCCAAAGAACAAAGAAAGAATAGTAAAAGCTGCAAAGGAAAAGGGCCGAGTGACATACAAAGGTAGACCTATCAGAATTACCCCAGACATCTCAACAGAGACTATGAAAGTCAGAAGAACCTGGTCAGAGGTCATACAAACTCTAAGAGAACACAAATTTCAGCCTAGACTACTATACCCAGCAAAACTCTCAATCAACATAGATGGATAAAAGAAAATATTCCAGGACAAAACCAAAATCAAACAGTATCTATTTACCAATCAAGCCCTACAGAGGATCCTAGAAGGAAAACTCCAACACAAGGAAGATACCTGCACCAAAGAAAAGAGAAGATATTAAGCACCTCACAACAAAACCAAAAGGAGAGAACCACAAGCACTTAAGGCCAACTACAAAAACAAACATATCAGGAACCAACAGTCATCTGTCTTTAATATCTCTCAATATTAATGGACTCACCCATAAAAATACCTAAGCTAAGAGACTGATATGCAAAAAGAGATCCAGCATTTTGCTGCATACAAGAAACACACCTCAATAACAAAGACAGGTACTAACTTAGAGTAAAAGGATAGAAAAAGGTCTTCCAAGCAAATGATTCCAGGAAACAAGTTGGAGTTGCCACTGTAATATCCAATAAAATACTTTCAACCCAAAGTTATTAAGCATGATGAGAAAAGACACTTCATAGTCATCAAAGGGAAAATCCACCAAGAGAAAGTCTCAATTCTGAACCTCTATGCCACAAATGCAAGAGGAACCAAATTCATAAATGAAACTTTACCAAATCTCAAAACACATATTGAACCCCACACAATAATAACGGGAGTCTTCAACACCCCACTCTCATCAATGGACAGGTCATTGAAACAGAAACTAAAGAGAGACACAGTGAAACTAACAGAGCTTATGAACCAAATGGATTTAACAGATATCTACAGAATATTTCACCCTAAAACAAAAGAATACACCATCTTCTCAGCACTTAATGGTACCTTCTCCAAAATTGACCATATAATTGGTCACAAAACAACCCTCAAATGATACAAGAAGATTGAAATAATTCCTTGCATCCTATTAGATCACCATGGCCTAAGGCTGGTCTTCAATAACAGCAAAAACAACATGAAGCTCACATACACGTGGAAACTGAACAACTCTCTACTTAATGATAACTTGGTCAGGGAAGAAATAAAGAAAGAAATTAAAGACTTCCTAGAATTTAATGTAAATGTCGATACATCATACCCAAACTTATAGGACACAATGAAAGTGGTACTAAGAGGAAAATTCATAGCACTAAGTACCCTGGTAAAGAAACTGTAGAGATCTTACACTAGCAACTTAACAGCACACCTGAGAGCTCTAAAACAAAAAGAAGCAAACACACCCAAGAGGAGTAGACAGCAAGAAATAGTCAAACTCAGGGCAAAAATCAATCAAATAGAAGCAAAGAGAACAATACAAAGAATCAACAAAACCAAAAGCAGGTTCTTTGAGAAAATCAACAAGATAGATAACCCCCTGGCCAAACTAACTAAAGGGCCCAGAGGCAGTATCCAAATTAACAAAATCAGAAAAGAAAAGGGAGACATAACAACAGAAACAAAGGAAATTCAAAAAAAAATCATCAGATCCTACTACAAAAGCCTATACTCAACAAAACTGGAAAATCTAGGTGAAATGGATGGTTTTCTAGATAGATACCATATACCAAACTTAAATCAAGAGCAGGTAAACCATCTAAACAGGCCCGTATCCCATAAGGAAATAGAAGTCATTAAAAATCTCACAAACAAACAAACAAACAAAAAAAAAATACCAGGGCCAAATGGATTTAATGCAGAATTCTACCAGACCTTCAAAAAAGATCTGATACCAATATATTATTGGTATCATATTTATTATCTCATAAAATAGAAACAGAAGGAGCAGTACTTAATTCATTCTATGAAGCCACAATTGCTCTGATAAAGCCACACAAGGACCTAACCAAAAATGCGAATGCCAGACCAAACATGCTTGTGAATATCGATGCAGAAATACTCAATAAAATTCTTGCAAACCAAATCCAAGAACATATCAAACCATCATTCACCACAATCAAGTAGGCTTCATCCCAGGGACGTAAGGTTGGTTTAATATACGAAAATCAATGAACGTAATCTACTATATAAACAAACTCAAAGAAAAAATTCAAATAATCATCTCCATAGATACAGAAAAAGCATTTGACAAAATACAACACCCCTTCATGTTAAAAATATTGGAGAGATCAGGAATTCAAGACCCATACCTAAACATAGTAAAGGTATATAAAGATATACAGCAAACTGACAGCCAATATCAAATTAAATGGAGAGATACTTGAAGCAATTCCACTAAAATCAGAGACAAGGATGCCCACTCTCCCCATATATATTCAATAGAGAGTCCAAAGTGCTAGTTAGAACATTAAGACAACAAAAGGGTATACAAATTGGCAAAGAAGAAATAAAGGTATCACTATTTGCAGACTATATGATAGTATGCATAAGCTACCCCAAAATGTCTACCAGAGAACTTCAGATGATAAACAACTTCAGCAAAGTGGCTGGATATAAAATTAGCTCAAATAAATCAGCAGCCTTCCTTTATACAAATGATAAACAGGCTGAAAAAGAAATTAGAGAAACAATTCCCTTTACAATAGCCACAAGTAATATAAAACATCTTGGGGTAACTCTAACCAAACAAGTGAAAGATCTGTATGACAATAATTTCGAGTCTCTCTAGAAAGAAATCGAAGATCTCAGGAAATGCAAAGATCTCCCATGGTGATGGAATGGCAGAATTAGCATAGTAAAAATGGCCATTCTACCTAAGGCACCCTACAGATTCAATGCAATCTTCATCAAAATTCCAACACAATTCTTCAAAGACATAGAAAAAGCAATTCTCAAATAGCCAGTAAGACAAATTGGTAACCTACAGATCGGGGGGGGGGGGGACCTTTACTAACCCCACATCCAATAGGGAGCTAATACCCAAAACATATAAAGAATTCAAGAAGCTAAACGCCAAAAAACCAAACAACCCAATCAAAGCATGGAGTATAGAACTAAACCGAGAATTCACAACAAAGGAATCTTGAATGGCTGAGAAACACCTAAGGAAATGTTCAAAGTCCTTAGTGATCAGAGAAATGCAAATCAAAATGACCCTGAGATTCCACCTTACACTAATCAGAATGGCTAAGATCGAAGCTTCAGATGACAGCACATGTTGGTGAGGATGGGGAGAAAGATGAACACTACTCCATTGTTGGTGGGATTGCAAACTGGTACAACCACTCTGGAAATCAATCTGGAGGTTTCTCAGAAAATTGGAAATAGATCTACCTGAAGACCCAGCAATACCACTCTTGGAAATACACCCAAAAGATGCCCCACCATGCCACAGGGGCACATGTTCCACTATGTACATAGCAACCTTGTTTGTGATAGCCAGAAGCTGGAAACAACCCAGATGACCCAGGACAGAAGAATGGATACAGAAAATGTGGTTCATTTTCACAGTGGAATGCTACTCAGCTATTAAGAATGAGGACCTCCTAAGTTTTGCAGGTAAATGGATAGAACTAGAATATATCATCCCGAGTGAGGTAACTCAGATCCCAAAAGACATGCATGGTATGTACTCACTAATACGTGGATATTAGAAAAAAAAAAAAAAAAAGTACAGAATACCCTAGATACAGTCTAGAGAACTCAAAAAGGTCAACAAACTGAAGGACAAAAGTGAGGATGCCTCAGTTCCACTTGGGCAGGAGAAGAAAGCAACCACAGATGGGGAGAGAGGGAGGGACCTGGGAGGAAAAGGAGATAGGCGCTAGAGGGGAACATGATCAGGTATTGGGTGGGGGAAAAGGACTGACGCCCTGAGTTCCAACAGAAAGAATGGAAACAAGCAACTGCAGGAGGTAGGAAGTTGAGGGGAATATACCTCCAGAATATACCAGAGACTTGGGAGTTGAGAAACTCTCAGGACTCAAAGGGAGGGTCCTTAGATGAAATGCCCTACAGTGGGGAGAGGGAACTTGTAGAGCCCACCTCCAGCAGAAAGACAGGGCATCAAGTGAGGGATGGAGTTACCCTCCCACAGTCAAAACTCTGACCCATAATTGTTCCCGTCTGAAAGAACTGCAGGGATGGAAATGGAGAGGAGCCTGAGGAAAAGAAGGTCCAGTGAAAGGCCCAAAGTGGGATCCAGCTCAAGGGGAGGCCCCAAGACCTGACACTATTACTGAGGCTATGGAGTGCTCACAAAAAGGGATCTATTTCTCTGAAATAGACTGTTCTCTGAAAGACCCAACAAGCAGCTAAAAGAGTCAGATGCAGATATTTACACCCAACCAATGGACAGAAGCTGCTGACCCCTGTGGTTGAATTAGGAGAAAGCTGGAAGAAGCTGAGGAGGAAGACAACCCTGTAGGCGGACCAGCCGTTTCAATTAACCTGGACCCCGGAGACCTCTCAGACACTGGAACACCAACCAAGCAGCATACACCAGCTGATATGAGGCCCACAGCACATATACAGCAGAGGACTGCCGGGTCTCAGTTTAGTCAGAGAAGATGCACCTAACCCTCAAGAGACTGGAGGCCCCAGGGAGTTTAGAGGTCTGGTGGGGTGGGGGTTAGGAGTTAGGGACATCCTCATGGAGAGAGACAGTGGGGTGGAGAGGAGGTATGGGATATAGAAGAGTTGGAGGGAATAAAATCTCAAGTTTTAAATAAATAAATAAATAAATAAATAAATAAATAAATAAATAATGAATACACATTTAAATGTAATACAAAATCCAATATTGGCTTCCAGACCATATTCTCACCTCAGTCAACTAACTCCCTAACTGGCCAGAAGTCATCTCATTCAATGACCTATGAACTTTACCAATATCTACTTTCTGATTTATAGCTTATGTCTCTATTTCAAAGTCCTTGTTTCCTATTTCTACTTAAGTCCCCCCGTCAACATTGCTCTAAGTACCAATTATATAAATTTATTCATGTTAATAAGACTTGATTTCAATGCGTGCTGGGAATTTGGGGCTTTCAAATTTTCTTATTAAAGAAGCAATTACTTTGTGTGTGTCACTTTGCCCACAGCTTTAGCTATTTCTCTAAGATGTATTAATAACTACAACTGTATTTCTCAGCTCCTAATTTTCAATGCATATGGCAAGGCACAGACTATATTAAGTGATGTCAATGGGAAAACAAAGTTCTTATTTGAAATATGTTACAATATATTTCCCATTGGGTAATAATGTTTAACTCTGTCACTTCCTAGCCTATATATCTATGTACACTGTGACCTCATATGATTTATACTGTCAGCCAAGGTGAAGGTTCTTTCAAACCTCTCCCATTCATTGACTACAAGCTGCCACTGACCACATAACCGTGAGCCATGCTCTAGGCCTCTGTATTCCCATGCCACATTGGCAGATTACCAACATTCCCCAACCCTGAGAGTTTCATAAGAGGTATCTACCCCTGTCTCTATGATTTTCCCTGAATATAAAACGTTGTTTTTCTTCTTATTTCACTGCTGATATAATCAGTGAAAATCAAAGAAGCATGCAGCTTGATTTTCTTTTCTTTTTTGTTTTTTATTTTATTTTGCTTTGACAATTACAGGAGGTAACCCCTAATCTACTCTTCTGCCTGTTGATATGGTTACTCCCCCAGCACTGTATCCCAGATTCTTGCTCTTTCTCCTGGCCATGTGCTCATCATCCATATCTTCTCATGGTAGCTTCCTCTCTCCTCTCCTTTCTTTCACCTTCTCCTCTTGATCTCAACCCCAATCCCACATACCTCTAATTCTTCCAGTAATTGGCTGTAGTCAATTTTATTTAACCAATAGGTTTTTTTTGTTGTTTTTGTTTTTTTGTTTGTTTGTTTGTTTTACAATAATGTTGTTTAATCTGCCAAATATACAAGTTGAATTTGAGGAGCATGTCTTGTCTGGGTGACGCACAGTAACCAGAGGTTTCTTGAAATGATCAACGGGTAGGGTTAAAAATGGGTTACCAGGTGGGTGGGAAGGGGACAGAACAGAGAGGAGAGTCCTCATCGGATGGAACTGGCCAGGCATAAACCTTGGACCTTTCATGGCACAGGCTCCAGGAGCTCCTCTGAGTGAATACCCAGACAATCTGGGCTGGTTGTCATCAACTCCCACAGCAGCTGCCTGCTAGCACCCCCTCCCTCCCACTAGTGTGCAATCTATTGTACAAATGGAATCTCCTCACCCCACTGCCCAGGCACCCCTTCCCCCAACCAGGGTTCCAATTTCTAAAAACAGCGAAAACATTCAAATGGTTACATATGAAATGCTGTCCTGCATCTTTCTTTCTCAAAGATAGCAACTGCCCCTCTACCGACCCCCCCCCACACACACACATCCCTTGAACAATTTCTGTGCCAAGATGAAGAGGCTGCCCCAGGCTTTGGGGGCCACTGGCCTTAGGGGCTGCTGCAGAGGTGCCAGGACACAGAGTAGGTGAGGCATGGCAGCGGGGAAGACAGAGCATGTCTTAACCAATAGTTTTAAAGGAACAAGGTTTGTAGAACAGAAGCATGTAAGCATGGAAAGTCACTCTTAGGCCCAGACCTTCTGGTTTAGAAATTAACATTACAATGCATAGCCACAGAGCAAACCTCAACACCCATGTGTGTTTTAAAGAAGAAAGGCAAGGTTTTTTTCTTCCAAAATGTTATCTCTTCCAAAGCATGCATTTCACAGAATTCAACACAACTTCCTATGGCATAAAGGCAATGAAGATGCATATGTGTAGCTGATTGTCCTAATCTCTCTAATGGTGTTATGTTTAAGGTAAAAGTTATGGTTACTATTAGGTTTCAGGTTAGAATTAGGATTAGAGTTAGGGTTAGGGTTAGGGTTAGGGTCAGGGTTAGAGTTATAGTTAGGTTTCCTTCCTTACACATATGTGTTTTAAAGAAGAAAGGCAAGGTCTTTTCTCCCAGAGAATCCTGTGTTTTTTCCCATTCAGCTGAATGTAGTAATCTCTGCTATGGATGTGACTTGTTTTAGTGAGGGAACACTGTTCTTTTATACTTTCCTGTACTTTTACATATGCATTTCACAAAATGCCATACACTTTCCTATGGCATATATACAATGACACTGCATATATGCAATAGTTCACCTTAATCTTTTCAATGGTGTTAGGTTGATTACTTTTGTGTCCTTTAACATATGTACTTCAATGAATGCAATACAATTTTCTATGGCCTAATTGCAATGAACATGCATATGTCTAACTGTCCTGATGTCTCCAATGGTGCTAGGGTTAGAATTAGAGTTAGTTCTTTATCCGTGTGTGTGTGTGTGTGTGTGTGTGTGTGTGTGTGTGTTATTTAATTTTTTTTTACTTATTCACTCTACATCCTACTCACTGTCCCTCTCCCAGTCACCCCTTCCCACACAATCCTTCCCCTATCCCTCCTTCTCCTCTGAGAAGGTGCCCTTTCCACTGGAACCCCCCAAACCTGGCACTTCAATCCCTCCCACTGAGGCCAGACAAGGCAGCTCAGCTTGAAAACCATATCCCATATAAAGGCAAAAGCTTTTGGGATAGTCCCTGTTCCATTTGTTCCAGACCCACATGAAGTCCAAGTAGCTTGATTTTATAATGATAATAAATGAGCTAATAATGTCTTCTATGAAGATGCAGGAAAATATGTCCTCACTTCTATTCCATTTGATTACCACTATTTCCTACAACAGTTAATGATACTAAGCAACATTTTTGTTAGCAAAATCCTATACCTTAGGAAATAATGGCACAACTTATGGTTAACAATTTCAGGGACAGGTACTGACCTTAAAACTCATTAACTTGCAAACATTAAATGATGCACTGAGTGTAAAAGAAAAAAAGTTACTCTGGCAGTCTACAGACTCATATTCAGTCTGACTAAACATCATTCTCTTAACATTACTTGAAAGTTGCTTCGTCATTTTAGCATTTAGCCATTAAATGTCTCATATGTACTAAAAGACTTCACAGTCACCAAAAAGAGATTAGTGTCAATCTCAATGTATTCATCTCGAACCTTGGTGCTAGATGGTCCCAGGGATGATGAGTAACAGGATGAACTTATGAAAGCATAACTAATCTATGAGCACAAGCTCCCACGAATAGGGGTCAGAATAAAAGTCATCCCATTCTGTACTCACCCTCACACCCCAGTGGCTGTTCAAGACCAGAACTGAAGATAACCATCTAAGCACCAAGTGTCATCTCCTGGTTATGTTCAACACAATACATTGCCATGTGTTAGGTTCTGAGAAGGTATGCAACATCCCCCTGGATTCCATTCCTTACTTGGTCCCTATTTCTGGCTTGAACCATAAACTATAAGGATAATGTTGAATTCTTCATCTTCCTGTTCTGTTGATTGGACATTGAGGAACACTCCTGACAGCTCTAGCTCATCAAAGTATCACTCATACATAGCTTGGATTGTTTCCTCCCAGCCCTGACTTGCCAGATTGTTAACCTAGTTCTTACCTATCACTTTATTGTGAGGTCTTAAATACTTTATATAACTTTATGAGGAGAGTTCTGTCTGCCTATGTAGCTTAAGACATTTGTGTGTGTTCTTATGACATCTTGTGGCCTTTCTGTCACAGGTACATCTAAACTGACAAATATTTTCCACTGAGTGACTCAGAACAAAGGGGTAACTTCACCAACTAATGGCATCCTTGGACATGCTTCAGATGTATAGAGACCTGAGAGTGTGGCTGATAAAGTTATACTTAGAGCGTATCCATTTGTTCTGTATCTTTAGAGCTCTTCTTTGGGCTTCTGGATTAAACTATATGAATTGTTGTTTGGTTTTTCTTTATGAATTGTTGTTTAAATTCTGTTAACCCAAAAAACAATCACATTTTTTTTTCTACTTTTAGATGGCCCAATAGTGTACACAGCATATTTAAAATTGGAGCACAGTGATGAGAACATTAAATTCTGGATGGCATGTGAAACCTACAAGAAAATTGCTTCACGGAGGGGCAGAATTTCTAGGGCAAAAAAGCTTTACAATATCTACATCCAGCCACAGTCTCCTAGAGAGGTAACAATGGGACATGGCAGTTGGGGCATCACTTGGAAGACACTATTAACTTGAAGACCATTACATGCTAGTCATAGTCCATCCCAATATCTCATAAAATTAAATAAATTAAGAATTACTCATGATATTTTTCAGTCACAAAACCTATGAATTCCCCCTGTGTGGTAGAGTCACTAAGTAGTAACCATAGAATTCAAAGGTGAGCTGTTTGATCCACAATCCTCTACCCAATAGCCTATCTTACTGTCGAGCACAGTTAAAAAGAGCAAAGGGATTGTGGAAAGATTTCTCTGCCATCATAAACTTGAAATGCCATGAATGAATGCCCCAGTGAGGTTGGTCCTCTGAGTCATTTCACCTTAGCATAATCCAACCACCCCAGCTGACATCCAAGCTGCCATTACTACTTTCACGCTGCCTAACCCCAAGGCTCCTGACAGAGAAACTTCCCAAACTTACAATTCATGTTAAATGCAAGGGTGGAGGATAGCACAGGAGATATCTATTACTCAGCATAACCCTATATTATTCAATGATTCCCACAAACCCTTCTGGAAATTTTTAGTTTTCTGAGATAACCACTTCTCCCCTCTATGTCTTCACTTCTCCTCAGTTGCTTCCTATTTTAGGACTTGGTTGGCTAACACAGCATTTGTGAATAAACTTTACTCTACTAAGGAGAGTAAAGTTTAAAGCAACCACCAACTTCCTTTTTTCCTTTAAAGAAGAGCCCTCCAGTTCATAGACTTCCATGTTTGCAGACTACCACTAGCAAACCACTGGCATGTTCCAAGGAAGCAGAGGTTTCTAAGGTTCCCTGGTCACAGACTTGATGCTTTCATTCTTTCCCTGAGTGCTAATGATGGATTTTTACTTTTAAAAAGAGTGAAGACTTCATTTCATAAAAGTCTTTAAATACCTCTGAAAATTGAGCCTAAACTATCCTGTTACTCTGAAAAAGAGGATAGTAGATGAAAGCATTCCATTGTAGGCATATGTATTTATTGTGCTTAACCTACAATTTTATTTTTCAGATTAACATTGACAGTACAACACGGGAAGCTATCATCAAAAGCATTCGAGAACCCACTCAAACATGCTTTGAAGAAGCTCAAAAGATTGTATACATGCATATGGAAATGGATTCTTATCCCAGATTTTTAAAGTCTGAAATGTACCAACAACTACTGAAAACTGTTCAATCCAAAAGCTCTTGATTGCTACCCAGAAGTTTAAACTGAAGATGGCATATTGCAAGTGCTAATGTAATTTAGAAAAAGACACAAAATGAGAATGAAGGGAGAAATGAAACAGAAACCAAGTCATAAGTTGATCTCTAGATCCCAAGGGAAATTCAATCCAAGCCCAAAGAGCTCACAGATGCTGAGACACAATTTATAGCATATTTACAGAGAGGAATTAACAGAGAAGAAAAAATGAGCTTCCTTTTATCATATAAACACTATAACATTTTTACTATACTAAGCAACTAATGATAGTTTTCATTAAAAAAAATTGGCAGTCATAGCACAAATAACCAGTTTTAAAACCATTGCTCCGTGAATTTTGTCCTTATATATTTTATAGATATTCTTAGAATATCTTGAATTAGTATATAGACATACAAGTCATAATATAATCTGTTGAATTTTAACATAATCAGTATAGAAAATATGATATTCAAAGGAAATTTAGCTAAAAATTTTCCCAGTAGCATGTCAATGGTTGACCTTAGAAGGTCACTTGACCTATATCACATATGTCTTCTACATGTTAAATCTTTGGGATAATTATAAGCTTTTACTATATGTGGATTTTTTTATTTGTATTTTACACTTACAATGTCATTGGGCTATAAAATTGGTCTTTTATTTGAGATTAACGTCTTCATAATATGAACTCACCATAGTGTTGGAAATCAATCAGTAGAAACTAAAAGCTATGTGCATATTTTTCAAAGACAACTTATTGTACCTTACCACGAACATTTCAAAGGGCCTAAAGTTTGCAAAAGTGAAAAAATAAAATAAAGCAGTTTAACTTGCTTGTTTGGTGTCACCGTACAGTCACTTTAAAACATTAAAAGAATTTAGAGTCAACCCCCAGATCTGGAGTTCTGGAGGACCAACATACATACACAGACACAAAATTTGAACTGTTACCTTTTGTACTATAAGAAATGTCAAGTGAAATGTCAAGTGTTCCTTGACATTTCTTATACTGTAAAAAATGACATTGTGTTGCTGATGGACAGAAAGTATTGAAACTGACCCTCACCATATTCCAGATTCACTTTTCAATCCTCATGTTTCCTCGTGGTTTTGAAAAGCACCTTAAAATAGATTTGACCCTTCTGGTGTAGCCAAGCTCCCACTCTTCCAAGGAACTCTGAGTTCTCACAGTATCATGGTCCTTACTCCTGGAGCTATTGTGTTCTGTTGAACCTGAAAAAATAAAGTATGCCGAGTCCATGGTTCACAAGGTTCCAGGCATTTTAATTACTGCTTTCTACATTCAAAGGGGGCAGCATGAGTGACTGCACAGCCAACCACAGTCTATTCAGGTGCTGAGAAATGCTAAGGCACCAACCACCTGCCTCCAGTCCCAGAGAAGCCAGCCAAACAGTAAGTGAATAAGTGTAGAATCACTGGTAATATAGTAGGGAATGGATGCTTTGACGCCATACATGGAAAGAATACTAAATGTATTATAAGAGACTTAAGTTTCACTTGTGGGTTTCCCAAACTAACAATTATGTGAATTTATTTAGATCTGTGTACACTATAGAGGTTAGGGGGAAAAAATGTCACAATGACTCTGCTCTTCAGTTTCCTTACTTTTCTTTTTAAAATTTACTTTACATTTTATTTATTGGGGGGATTTTAGATGCATACATGCAACATTGCATGTACAGAAGTCTAAGGACAACTTGTAGGGAGGAGTCAGTTCTCTCTACCTTGTGAGTCCCAGGAATCACTACAAGGTTTAATGGCTAGCACCTTTATTCATTAAGTCATCTCTTAGGACCAAGTTTCCTTTTCTATGTCCTCTCTTTAATTTCTAAGTCACCCACCCTAGTCTTCAACTCACTCTCAAACCAAGGCAGACTTTGAACTCATAAATCTCCTGCCCCAGTCTTCAAAGAAATTTGGGTCCATAGGTTTGTTATATGCAACTTCTTGCATGCTGAAGTATGTTCCCTCCAATCCTGTTTTCTCTAGGATTTATCATGAAGGCAGGTTGGATTTAATTGCCCAGCCAGGTTTATTTCTGCTCTGTTTACAATAGAAAGATGGATAATGAAAATGTGGTACATATACATATATACAGTGTAATTCTATCCATCTGTTACAAAAGAAAAATCATGAAATTTGTGGGTAAATGGATGCCACTAGGAAACATTACACTGAGTGAAGTAACTCTCACATAGAAAGACAAATGCCTCTAATTTGTAGGCCTTAGCTCTGAATCTTTAGAAATGAGTATATAACATGAAGTAACCACAGGAACCAGAAACAAATCAAAAGGGAGCAGAGATAAGAAGGAAGTCTAGGGAGGTCTAGAAAGGAGATATGGTAGGACACAGGTGCTGCGAAGGAAATGTGAAAAAAGGGAGGCAGGAGGAAGGAAATACTGAGAAAGAGGGAGGCAGAGACACAGTCACACACAGAGAGAGACAAACAGAGAGAGACAGAGACAGAGAGACAGAGACAGAAAGAGAAAATGGATGATAAACAACATTAAGGATGATTGAAAATGTCGTAAGGAAAACTACTGTTTACTTAAACATGTATACATATGTGTATGGGTGTGTGTGTGTGTGTGTGTGTGTGTGTATGTATGTATGTATGTATGTATGTATGTATGTATGTATGTATGTATATTTAAATGAAATTGTGCTACTTGGGAGTGAGAATGTTCTCCACAAGAACAATAAACTATCTAACAAAAATCCCGTGCTGGGCAAGGCAAATCTCCCTTTGAGTGGTTGACCATGAGTATCCAAGAGACTCCCAAAACTAAATAGATTATTGACATTGTCCTTAGTTGTCTCCCAGAACTTGAAGATAAGACCTTATTACTGAAGACACCAAATGCTTCAGATACAGAACTTGGAGGCACCAAGCTGGAACTAACCCTGAAATGTCTCCCAGAGGAATAAGCTCTCACAGTATGTAAAGGTGCTATACAGACTGTCAATGGAGACATATAAAACTACAGATAAAACTAGCTGCCATATCACTAGCCATATATCACAGCTAAATGGATGAGGTCCAAGTTCAGTGAGAGACCCTATCTCAAAAATTAAGATGAAGGTGACTGTAGAGATGCTTAGAAGTTAAGCGCACTTTCTGCTCTTGAAGAGTACATATATTCAGTACACAACACTCGCCTGGTGACTCACAGCCTTCTGTAACTCTAGTTCCAGTAGCTCTGATGCCTTCCTCTAACCTCTGCACCCACTGGGCATGCACATGGTATACCAATATGTTCTGGCAAAGCAATCACATGTTTTTTAAACATATAAGAAATTTAAACCATAAAGTGAAGAGTGATGAAGAAAGGAACCTGACACCTCTAGCTGCCACATGCATACATATGCTTGAACACCCATATATACTTGTGAATATATTCACACACACACACACACACACACACACACACACACACACACACACAAAGACTTCATTATCATTAAGAAAATAGTGATAAAGAAATGTCTCAGAATTCATGTATCCTAGCACAGATGACCATTTTTCTATTTATACTTACACACACACACACACACACACACACACACACACACACACACACAAATTCTTTACAAAGGACTTTCTATTAATTTTGGAATAATATAGAAAAGACATACAGCAGTTTTCTTCAAAGGCATAAAAGATTATAATTTAGAGAAAATGGTAAGTCCCACAGCCTAAAAAGTATCTTTCACCTATCTAGGACTTGAAATTCCCATCACTGAAAAATAGCATCTAAACTCACACAAGAAGAATGAGTCCCTAATTTTAACACATTAGCTGTTGCCTAGCAGAAAACAAAACCTGTAAAAACAAAGTACAGTAATGTAGTATAGTATAGGAAAATATCTAGGCTCAGGGAACAATGACATTAATTAGGGAAACTCTGGACTTGGGAACAAGAGAGAGGGGCAAACAAAGTATTTTATTTATAAAAGTTTCCCAGTGTTGTTAATAGAAAAATTAAAGAGGCAAAATAAGCTTCATGAGAATTATACATCCCGGTAGAAAAAAAATAATGTCCTGAGAAAATAGAAGAGAAAATATAAAATTATTACACAAATGACATTTATAGAGGCATTTGTTTAAGAAAATTAACCTGGCTCCTGTAGCACCAAGATACTGTGCAGACAACCATTAGTTATGGTATGATTTCCACTCTCGGTGACATGTGTAGTGATAACTGAAGCCCACAGCGATCACAGCAAAGCATACATGGACAAAGGCTGCCTTGGAAACCCAGAAGCACCATCATCCTGTACACAGTGGAACCTGCACATCCCATACACCCGTAAAGAACCGAAACTTGCTGTGTGAGAAGGGTTGTGAAGAATGATTGCGAGATCTCTTGGGGAAGAGGGGAAGGCTGTGTGACCCTGAACAAGGACTGGAGACAGGAGAACATGCGACACTTGCAGAAATGCAGAAGATGGTGGGAGTTCTGCTAAGAGGCTGCTCCAAGTTCACAACCCGACTCCAAAGTCTAGCAGCTATGCATATTTCAGAACATTCTTCAGTCTCATTGAAATTTATTTTACTTTTATGGATGAAATAACACAATTAATTTACTTATTTGTGCTTTTAAAAAAGATTTATTTATTTTATGTATATGAATACAGTATTGCTGTCTTTGGATATCCCAGAAGAGGGCATTGGATCCCATTACAGATAGTTGTGAGCCACTATGTAGTTGCTGGGAATTGAACTCAGGATCTCAGGAAGAGCAGACAATAATTTTAATTTTAATTTAAGATGCTGAGCCATCTCTCCAGTCCCTGATATAGGCATCTATATTCAAAAATAGAACAAAAGTAGCCATAACAGTCACCTAAAAAGCCCAAACAAAAGGGAATACTAGCAAATGTGAAAAAGAGAATATTTATGAGGCAGGAATTTTGAACAGATTATATTTGAACAATGAGGGAAAGGATCACAGACAACCAGTGTCTAAAGCAATCAGCATGATAAGTTCAAATAGCATTGTGTGATACCATGACCAAGGGACACTCTGTGACACCATGACCTAAGGGACACTCTGTGACACCATGACCTAAGGGACACTCTGTGACACCATGACCTAAGGGACNAAGGGACACTCTGTGACACCATGACCTAAGGGACACTCTGTGACACCATGACCTAAGGGACACTCTGTGACACCATGACCTAAGGGACTTGGAGACCATGCAGAGGGCGCAGTTATTACATGTGGTGGAAACCTTAAGTGTGGTGGTTAGCTTTGTCAACTTGGAACAATCTAAAATCACCTAAAAAGAGAGTCTTAATGAATTCATAGCTGAAATAGGAAGAGCCAGCCCACTGTAGGTATCACCATTCCCTAAGTGGGGATAATGGAAGGGATTCTGAAGTGAGTACGAGTAGAGAACAGGAGCTAAGCAGAAGCAAACAAGCAGGCACACATGCATTCATTTTCTTCTGCTCTTGGCTGTAGTATAATACAACTAAATACTTTAACTTCTTGCCACCTTGACCTCTTTGCTATCATAGACTAAAACATGTAATTGTGAACTGAAATAAGTTTCTTTTCCCCTAAGTGGCTTTTTTAAAAATTTAATTTTATTTGTAATTCATTTTTTACACACTATATTCCATTCCCTGCCCCTCCCCATCCACCCTCTGACTACTCCACATCCCACACCTCCTCCCCACCCCACCCCATCTCCACATGGATGCCCCCACCCCCACCCCACCTGACCTCTAAACTCCCTGGGACCTCCAGATGATGGTTAGGTGCATCATCTCTGAATGAACAGAGACCCGGGAGTCCTCTACTGTATGTGTGTTGGGGGCCTCATATCATCTGTATATTGTCTGTTTGGTGGTCCAGTGTTTGAAAGGTCTCCATATTTTATAAAAGCAGCAGAAATGAAACTGGTAGGACCAAGGAGCCATGTAAGTGGATCTTGGAAGCAGTACATGAGAGTTATCAGAAACTCACTGGAAACAATGTTCTAGGAAACAAACAACAGTCTAATAATTCCTAGATGTTCTTTGTAGGCTCATTACTATGTTAAATCAATAATAAAGATAATTTGTTGTATTTTAAAGAATAGAATGTGTTTTGGCACATTCATTCATTCAACAAATAGTTAAGTGTTATGTGTACCAATAGGGTGATTAGACATAGGAAGAAAAAAAACCCACCACTAACAAACCAATCAGAAAATACCTTCATGAACCTTAGAATGGCATTAATAAAAGATATAAAAAACACATAAGATTACAAAAAAGTTCTATAAACAAAGTAAAAATGAGATAATATAGTAAGAGAAGAGCAGATGGATGTACTGGACAAAGTTGTTGTGCTCATCTTTACGTAATTCACACACACACTGACAATACTAACCAAAAGTGAAGAATCGAAGGCTTTAAGAGATTATTTAACATGTATATATGAGCATGTGTATGTTAAGAACATTGAGCAAAGCTCTACTCTCAGCATATTTTAAGTATGTCTTTAAAGCTCGGTATAAATAAAATATTATACAGCAAATCTTTGAGTTTTATTCATCCTATACAACTGAAAATTCATGCCCATTGATTAGCAAGTCTACAGTTCCTTTTTCCCTTCAATCCTAGAAAACAACATGCTGTTCGAGTTTAATTACTATAAGAAGACAGCTCATGTTCCTAGACTCATGAAATATATGTCCTTCTTTGACATGCTTATTTTGTTTAGCAGTATGTTCTGAACATTTATCTATATTGGTACAAAATAAAGGACTGTATTTATGTTGAATAATATTATATAGCAAGAACAGAACATATTTCATACATCTAATCATTCATGTCATGTCTGTGTTCTTTTTTGCTTGATTTTCCTAATGATTATTAACATAACATTATTTTGTATAACTTCTTGCTATGCATATATCTTCTTTACAATATAGAACTTACACAAAAGCAAATACATGAACAAATGGAACCTAACACAAATAATAGAAGTGTACCCATATTGAGTCAAGTAATTTGACAGGCGTGCCAAGAATGCACTTTTCTTCTGTGTGCCCTCACTAGATCCAAGATTGTTTACTGATTTTTAGTTCCTTATCCATTACAAGTGCAGCTTCCCACAAACAAGCAAAATGTAGACAAAGTATACAATGACCTTATATGTATAAATGTACAAATATATACTTAACACTTTATGGACAGAATGCCTTTAGTGGTCTCCTTTTATTTCAGTCTCAAACCAAATCCATTATAAATGCATCTTTATCCATGACATATGTAGGAGAGCTATAGAGCTGTCTCAAGAGGCAGACAGCTTGATGCTCTGGGCCAGTGGTTAAGTGGTGGGATACAAGCCATTCTGTGTGAAGGATATAAATACAGCAGGTAGCAGACAAGATAACATACAATCAGGTTAATCATTCATAAACAATCTTATCCATTATTATAAGCAATTCAAGATGGGAAGAAAGCTGGAACAAAGAGAGCTAGGTACTAGACACAGGGCATTAGATACCCAGTATGCAACAGAGAACTATGATCCTCAAAGATCCTAAAACCACAGCTTATTAAAAGAAAGCATGTGTATAGAGAGAAATGTCTAATGAAAATAAAAATGGATTGCAGCATTTGTTACAAGAAAAAATGAAACATTGAAATATATAAAGAAAACCTGGAGAGGGAGAGGGCTGAGGAGAGCAGCAGGCGTCAGACAGAGCCAGTGGGTCTCTATGAGCTCAAGTTCATCAGTTGCTTCATTAACTTGTTGGGTACTTGACTCTCTGGTATGCAGGAGATAAATGAAATTGGGTCCAAATATTTAAGATGGGAGAAGAAAGAAGGAATGATAGATGAATAGTTAAAAACCACAAATGTACTAATGGCAAACAGGTAAATATTACTAAACATCCATCTTTAGAGAACATCTAGATGCAGCAAGGAAAAGAAACTTGAAGGCAAGGAGGAAGTACAGCAGATGTATGAACATCAAACATGAAATGTGTCCTTTAAAATAAGCAATATCACTCAGGATGATATTTTCTAGTTCCATCCATTTACCTAAGAATTTCATGAATTCATCATTCTTAATACCTGAGTAGTACTCCATTGTGTAAATGTACCACATTTTCTGTATCCATTCCTCTGTTGAAGGACATCTGGGTTCTTTCCATCTTCTGGCTATTATAAATAAGGCTTCTATGAACATAGTGGAGCATGTGACTTTATTACTTTTAGAAACATCATCTGGGTATATGCCCAGGAGAGGTATAGCTGGGTCCTCAGGTAGTACTATTTTTCTGAGGAACCACCAATCTGATTTCCAGAGTGGTTGTACCATCTTACAATCCCACCAGCAATGGAGGAGCATTCCTCTTTCTCCACATCCTCACCAGTATTTGCTGTCAATTGTATATAATTTTTATTTTAACCATTCTGACTGGTATGAGGTGGAATCTCAGGGTTGTTTTGATTTGCATTTCCCTGATGATTAAACATGTTAAACATTTCTTTAGGTGCTTCTGAGTGAGGTAACCCAATCACAAAAGAACACACATGGTATGCATTCACTGATAAGTGGATATTAGCTCAAAAACTCCAAATACTCAAGCTACAATTCACAGACCACATGAAGCTCAAGAAGAAGGAAGACCAAAGTGTGGGTGTTTCAGTCCTTAGAAGGAAAAATAATACTCACAGGAGCAAACATGGAGATAAACTGTAGAGCAGAGACTGAAGGAAAGACCATCCAAAGACTGTCCCACCTGGGGATTCATCCCATATACAGTTTCCAAACTCAGACACTATTGTGGACGCCAAGAAGTGCTTGCTGAAAGGAGCCTGACATGGCTGTCTCAGCCCTGCCAGAGCCTTACAAATACAGAGGTGGATGCTCATAGCCAACCATTGGACTGAGCATGGGGTCCCCAATAGAGGACTTAAAGGACTGAAGGAGTTGAAGGAGTTTGCAAGCCCATAGGAAGAACAACAATATCAACCAACCAGACCCCCCAGAGCTCCCAGGGACTCAGTCATCAACCAAGGAGTACACGTGGCTCCTGCTGCATATGTAGCAGAGCATGGCCCTGCCAGGCATCAATGGGAGGAGAGGTCCTCGGTCCTATGAAGGCTTGATAGATGCCCCTGTGTAGGGGAATTGAGGGTGGGAAGGTGGGAGTCAGTGGGTAAGTGGAGGAACACCCTCATAGAAACAGGGGGAGGGAGGATGGAATAGGGGGTTTCTGGGAGGGGAGAAACTAGGAAAGAGGGTTATAACATTTGAAATGTAAATAAATAAAATATCCAATTAAAAAAAGGAAAAGAAAAAAATGTATTAATAGGCTAAAACAAAATAAAATAAGCAACATGCAGAAAGAAGTGGGTAGGACCTGACTTCTGGACAAGATTAGAGCATGAGCTGCTATTTCTCATAATGTATTTGCTATGCTACTGAACACATAGATGTGTTCCTCAAGCAACTCTTGCCAGCGAGTTCTTTCTCACAAGACTCTGCAAGTGAGAAGGATCAGTGACAGCTAAGGTAAATATAGTCTGCCTTGAGTTGGCAGCACCCACTGCCATATAAGTGATTCATACGCAAAGCCCATCCCAAACAACTTAATCTAAAATTGGAGAGTATGTGTGTGAGAAGTTTTTATGCCTCATTTTGGCAGTTGTGCATCTAGACTTGCCACGATGTGTTTTATTATTAGCAGAAAGGTTTGGTGAAACATGTCACGAGAGCTTATTTTTGAGAAAAGAATGAGAAAAAAATAAGATTCTGAAATCTCATTTCCAGGAAAAACTTAGATGGTATTAGATGCCAGGCACTACAGATGGTCACTTCACTGTTCCCATCACCTGCCTGGTAATAAATGTATTAAAATGTTATTATTAACTACACTTTAATGTTGAGAACACTGGGGACAGAGAGATTTAAAACTTATCCAAACTCGTTCAAGAATATGAAAAGTCAAGCCAAGACTAAGTAAGACATTGGACTGTCTAACTTATGCTTTCTCATAAATCAAATACAAGATAACACAATACTGATAGATACAAGACTGAAGTGCAGCCCTGCTGAATCACTGCATGGAGAACAGTCTCTAATACTGATTCCTTTTCATTTTTTAAATTTTATTTGTATTTATTTACTTTACACCCCAATATCAGCACCCCCTCTCCTCATAGCCTCCCTCTTGTGGATCCTCCCCCATTCCACCCTCTCCTCTGAGAAGGGGGAGCCACTCTAGGTATCACCCACCTACACCACACACACACACACACACACACACACACACACACACACACACACACTTTCACCCCCCCACCCACTCACCCCTACCCCAGGCACATCACTCACTGACCAACTAGTCACATCCTGTCTCACTGAGGCTAGACTAGGCAGCCCAGTTATGGGAACTGAATTCACAGGCAGGCAATAAATTCAGTGACAGTTCCTGCTCCAGTTATTGGGGATCTGCATGAACACCAAGTTGCACTTTTGCTACATATATACTGGGGGCTTCTTTGCCTGGTGGTGTGGACTATGGGAACCCACAAGGGTTCAGGTTAGTTGGCTCTGTTGGTCTTCCTGTGGAGTACCTATGTACCTATATACCTGCTTGTATTACAAATACTAATTACATTCCCCAAAACACTGCTTAAACAAGTATTTACACATACCTTCTGGGAACATTTCTTTTTATTTATTTATTATTATTATTATTATATTATTTTCTTTATTTACATTTGAAATGCTATCCCGAAAGTTCCCTATACTCCATCACACACACACACACCCAGCCCATGCTCCCCTATCCACCCACTCCCACTTCTTGGCCCTGGCCTTCCCCTGTGCTGGGTCATATAAAGTTTGCAAGACCAAGGGGCCTCTTTTCCCAATGATGGTCGATTAGGCCAATTTCTGCTACAGATGCAGCTAGAGACACAAGCTCAGGGGGTACTGGTTAGTTCATATTGTTGTTCTACCTACAGGGTTGTATCCCCCTTCGGCTGCTTGGGTACTTTCTCTAGCTCCTTCATTGGGGGCCCTGTGTTCCATCCAATAGCTGACTGTGAGCATCCACTTCTGTGTTTGTCAGGCACTGGCATAGCCTCACAAGAGGCCGCTATATCGGGGTCCCTTCAGCAGAATCTTGCTGGCATGTGCATTAGTATCTGGGTTTGGTGGCTGATGATGGGATGGATTCCCGAATGGGGTAATCTCTGGATAGTCCATCCTTTCATCTTAGCTCTAAATTTTGTCTCTGTACCTATATCCTTTCATGAGTATTTTGTTCCTTATTCTAAGGAGGAATGAAGTATCCACACGATGGTCTTCCTTCTTGGTTTTCTTGTGTTTTGCAAAATGTATCTTGGGTATTCTAAGTTTCTGGGCTAATATCCACTTATCAGTAAGTGCATATTTAGTGACTTCTTTTGTGACTGGGTTACCTCAGTAAGGATGATATCCTCCAGATACATCCATTTGCCCAAGATTTTCATAAATTCATTGTTTTTAATAGCTGAGTAGTACTCCATTGTGTAAATGTATCACATTTTCTGTATCCATTCCTCTATTGAGGGACATCTGGGTTCTTTCCAGCTTCTGGCTATTATAAATAAAGCTGCTATGAACATAGTGGAGCATGTGTCCTTATTACCAGTTGGAAGATCTTCTGGGTATATGCCCAGAAGAGGTATTGCTGGATCTTCCAGTAGAACTATGTCAAATTTTCTGAGGAACTGCCAGACTGATTTCCAGAGTGGTTGTACAAGCTTGCAATCCCACCAGCAATGGAGGAGTGTTCCTCTTTCTCCACAACCTCGCCAGCATCTGCTGTCACCTGAATTTTTAGTCTTAGCCATTCTGACTGGTGTGAGATGGAATCTCAGGGTTGTTTTGATTTGCATTTCCCTGATACCTAAAGATGTTGAACATTTTTTCAGGTGTTTCTCAGCCATTCGGTATTCCTCAGTTGAGAATTCTTTGTTTAGCTCTGTACCCCATTTTTAATGGGGTTATTTGAATTTCTGGAGTCCAGCTTCCTGAGCTCTTTGTATATATTGGATATTAGTCTGGGAACATTTCTTTAAGTGTTTCTAAGCCATTANAAATCCCTGTGTTGAGAATTCTCTGTTTAGTTCTGTACCCCATTTCTATTTGGGTTATTCGGACTGTTGGTGTCTAACTTCTTGAGTTCTTTACATATTTTGGATATTGGCCTTCTGTCAGTTTCTTAATAAATCACAAGATGGCTATTGCTGGCGTTCCAGTGATATCCTGAGCATGTTTGTACTTATCATCTTGAAGATAGACATACTAGAAAATTCTTTGAAAATTCAATAGGTGTCATCTAAGAAAAAAAGGCCTAACTTTAAAAATAATTTTAAATATTTCTAAATATTTTTATTTAAAGTATTTAAAGATTAATGCTGTCACCCTATAGTAAGGAAATCCTTCATCTGACCCAGATTTGAATAACTATGCAGGTTAGAGATATTTAGTCATCAAGATAGTTTTTGCAAACAGCCCTTGGCCAGATGTAGCTTCTCTCCCTGTGAAGTACATGTGATGTGTTCCTGTCATTCATCCTCAGGAACTCGGCAGCACTAGCAATCTGGCCCCCATTTTTCAGGGATGCAGTGCACATGTGTGAAGTGATGCCCTCCCAGGTGATGATGATCCAGACAGTGAAGCCCAGGCTAGTTTTCATTTCCACATTCCCCATTTCCCCTCATACCACAACCACAATCCCAGCTTGTTCTAAATACTTCTTAGTGGCTTTTATACCCAAAACTAAATGTTCATTCTCTATATTCTGTGTCTGCTTCCTTTCCATGATGGGGACTGCCCAGAGTAGTGGCACATGCCTTCAATCTCATCACACAGGAGGCAGGGGCAGGTGGATCTCTGTGAGTTTAAGGCCAGACTGGTCTACATAGTTTGAGTTCCAGGACAGCCAGAGCTACAAAGCGAGATCCTGTCTCAAAAAAGAAAAAAACATAGTATTGTTAAAATAATTATATGTATATTTGTCTGTATTTTCCATTAAACTATTATCTTTGTATGACCAGAAACAGTCTGGAAAAAAAATAGTTTTAGGAACTACATTCTTTATCAGCAACAAATGCCTGTTGAAGTAATTCTGTCATCCAGGAACAAAGAAACAGCCCTTTGTCACAGACTCCATAAACTAAACCACAGATGATGGTAAAATTGGCTCATGGCTTTAATGAAGAAAGAAAAATTTTATGGAAAAACTACATCACCCTAGCAAAGTATAAAGTGTATCAAACACCGAATAATCGTAATTTCACAAATATTAGCTAGTTGTCATTAAAGCACCAAGCTGGTGGTGATCACGAAGAACAATGAGGTCATCAAAGACTGAAGCTCCATGAAAAGGTTACTGTCACCTAATGCACCAAGACACAGTGAAGTGTTTTCTGTTTCAATAAACTCTTCCTAATAGAATGTGAATTTGGCAAAAATAATCATCTCCATGAATCAGAAATAATGAAAATGAGAACAGGGAGATTATAAGACACTCTGGGTGCAGCACTGTTTGTTCTTGGTTTACTGTTCCAGATAGGAACAAAAAAAAAAAGAAATCCTTACCAGCAAAGGGACTATGAAATGTCTAAGGAATGGCTGTAAATAATGAGGGTTCTAAGAAAACATTTCTAAATTCACATGCCAAAAATAAATTTTATCATGTCCAAACCTCTTTTACCCCATTTTACCTGGTTGCAGAAAAATACCACTTTAATACCCAAATACGGATTCTTCCTAAAATTTCCTTGTCACATCTCATATGCTGGTAATCAGTCTGTCTAGTCATCTCTCCCTTTGAAATCCCAAAAACTCTCATCCTCTGTCATCTTTGTAGTTTCTGCCCATAACCAAGCCGCTGCCTATTCATTGTGCCTGGATTATTACAATTAGGCTCCTAAGTGGCCTTCCCTCTTCTACCTCCCCAACCTCACACACACACACACACACACACACACACACACACACACACACCAGTGATCATTTAAAAATGTGTCACACTCTTCAAAATTCTAATTTCTATCCCACATTACCGGAAAAATATCCCAAATCCTTGCATGTTTTGCAGGGGTCTCAGGTCCCCAGCAATAACCTGACCTTTTGTTCTCCTCTCATTTACCACCATAACCACCCTCAAACCACCATAACCAATATAAGCACCTTCTCACACCCGCAGACTCAAGACCTCCTCTTCTTCAGTTCTTGCTCTCCTTCATTTCCCAAGGTGCACACCCTTGACATGCTTGTGCCTGACCTCTGCTCAAAAGCCCCAAACACTCTTTGATGACTCCATTTAAGATAACGCTGCTGCACCCAGTTTTTCTAGTCTCTGCCTTTATTCTTCTTCACAATTGTCACATATTTTGTTTGCTTTCTGTCAATCTCTATTGTCTAAAAGTCCCATCCACTCTCCTCCAAAGAGGAAGAACTTGTATTCAAAAGACCAAGTCTATATTTTAAAAAATATCTTAGTTTCTAATATATTATATGAAAATAGTTTAAGACTTGGACATTACTCTTTAATCCACCTCTTTTTATAAAAGAAGTTTACAATGCAGATAAAAAATAGGTCATAAAATATTGCAAAATTGAAACAAATTAACAAATTCTATCCAATTTGTTGGCAACAGAAGTATCTGAAATTTCAACCCAGAGCAAGAACAGTTGAAATCTATGAATTTCACAAAAATACCTAATGCACTACAATTTATATTCTCTCTGTTTCAGGTTAAGAACTCTAGCTTTAGTCACCTTACATATGTGTGACTTTGTATCATTTGAACTTTAATTATTGTGCTGCCTAATGATCAATATTTTACTCTCAACCTAAATATTTGGACTTTTTGTTTAATATCTGTCTTAGTTAAGGTCTTAACAGACACCATGACCTAGGCAACTCTTATAAAGACAGAAATTTATTGGGGATGGCTTACAGGTTCAGAGGTTCAGTGCATTATCATCAAGGTGGGAACATGGCAGCATCCAGCAAAGCATGGTGCAGGAATTGATGAGAATTCTACATTTTCATCTGAAGGCTGTTAACAAAATACTGGCTTCCAGGCACCAAGGACAAGGGTATTAAAGCCTGCACCCACAGTGACATACCTAATCCAACAAGGCCACACCTTCCAATAGTGCCACTCCCTGGGTCAAGTATATACAAACCATCACATTCCACTTCCTGACTCCCCCCAGAGTCTTGTTCAAACATATGAGTCTATGGGGGCCATACCTAAACAGAGCGTAATGCAAAATACATTTAGTCCAACTTGAGTGCTCATAGTCTATAGCAGTCTCAACCATGTTAAAAGTCCAAAGTTCAAGGTGTTATCTGAAATTCATCCAATTGCTTAACTGTAATCCCCAAAGTAAGACAGGAAACCAGCGGGGCAAACTCCAAACTCTGTATCTCCATTGTCTGATGTTAAAGAGGTCCTCAGGTCTCCAACTCCTTTTTCATCTTTGTTGACTACAACAAGCTTTTTTCTCCTGGGCTAGTTCTATTTCCTGTTAGCAGCTTTCCTCAGCAGATACCCTATGACTCTGGCAACTCAAACATCTTGGGGTCTCCAAGACAACCTCAACTTCACAGCTTCTTGTTCCAGTGTCTGGGATCCACATATAATATTCTGGGCTCCTCCAAAGTGCTGGCATCACTTCTCCACCTCTGCCCTCTGTAGCACTCTAAGCTCAGATTGATTCACTCCGCTGCTGCTGCTGCTGCTGCTGCTGCTGCTGCTGCTGCTGCTGCTGCTGCTGCTGCTGCTGCTGCTGCTGTTGGTGATCACCCCATGGTACTGGCATCTCCAATATACTGGAGTCTTCTGCTGCAACTAGGCTTCACCAATAACCTCTCATAGGCTCTCTTTATGGTGCCAAGTCTCAACTTCTTTGTGTGACTCCTTCAGTCCTGGGCAGTCAACTGAGGCTACACCTTCACCCATGGCCTTCCATGGCCTCTCACAATGTCAACCCCCAGCTGCTTTTCATGACTCCTTCATGCCTTCAAAACCACCTGGGTGACTTACACATTACACCGTACAGCTGCAGCATGAGGTACAATCTTAGCTATCTCTGGAACACAGATTCTTTGTGCAATCAGAAAATACTTCCCAGAATTTTTCACCTCAGTGATGCTGATCTCTTCTTAATTTCTTAGCTCCAGCAAACCAGCATCAAATGTCACAGTAGTCTCCTCTTCCTGATGATGATAAAGCCAGAAACACATGGCTGAAGCTGCCAAAGTCTGCTTGCTGGGGCTGGAACATGCCTGCCACCCCTGTTCTATTACATCATCACCAGTTTTCTGTTCTCTAACTCCTTCACTGCCTAGCTCAGCTGCCCTGGGACAATTTAATATCTTTGAACACAGGATTCTACTTCCTGATGCTTCTTTAATACACCAACTATATACTTTATGTATTTCCTTTCTAAGCTTTCTTTGCTTACTCAAAATGTTCTTCATGAGACTTAACCAGAGAACAAAGTCTATGTTAATGCAATTAATCTGAGTCCCTTCACCTTAGCCTCAGGCAGGCTCTTCAGACAAGGGCAGAATACAGCCATGTTCTTCACCAAAATACTACAAAAACAGTCTCTAGGCCACACTGAAATTCTTCTCCACTGAAACCTCTTGGGTCAGGTCTGCACAGTTCAAATCACTCACAGCAACGAAGTCTTCCATATTCCTATTAGGGTAGCTCAGTAAGCCCCACTTAAAACATTCCACTGCTTTCCAAATCCAAAATCACCAAATCCACGTTCTTCCAAACAAAACCATAGTCAGGCTTATCACAGCAATACTTAAGTCCCTACTACCAATTTCTTAACTAGGGTTTTACTTAGGTGAAAAAAAACACTATGATGAAGGCAACTCTTATAAAAACATTTTATTGGGGCTGACTTACAGGTTCAGAGGTTCAGTCCATTATCATCGAGGTGGAACATGGCAGCATCTGGCCAAGCATGGCACAGGAGGAGCTGAGAGTTCTACATCTTTATCTGAAGGCTGCCAGCAGAATACTGCCTTCCAGGCAGCTAGGATGAAGGTCTTAAAGCCCACACCCATAGTGCCACACCTACACAAACATCATCGCATCTCAAACAGAGCCACACCTTCTAATAGTGCCACTCCCTGGGCTGAGCATATAAAACCAGCACAATATCCTACTTGTATTATGCAAAATGATTAAGATAAAAGAAAGAAAACATTTAATAATAATCACTTGTAGACTCTACTAATTCTTTTAAGTTTGCCATACTAAGGGAAGTTGATATCTGTGAATCTCCATTTTCTCATAGGTGGTAAGATAAAAGAATTCAAAAGATTGAAAGACAAAATAGAAGAAATGATTACAAGGGGGAAAGAGATTTTCAATAAATTTCACTTAATAAGTAGAAAGTCACTTCCCAAAGTTGTAGTCGGGTGCACATGTTATGACTCAACCTTAAAATGTCTTAAAGTCTTAGTTGGCATCTTTTGAGGGGCAAATGAATAAAGAAAGCTCTGATACTATCAATGGATTAATCTATTATGAATTCCTAGCTCAATGGATTATGAAGAAGTGTAACGTTGTTAGAAGGAGTATGTCACTGCAGGCTTTGATGGCCTTGTCTTCTTTCTGTAGCCTTTCCTATCTGTCTCTCTGTTCCTTCCCACTATGAAATAAACGGCCTTACTCCACCCATATTCCCCATCACAAAGTGCTGCCTTACCATGAGTCTACCACAATGGGGGCAAGAGAGCATGCAATCAAAACCAAGGAATCAGGAACCAATATAAACCCTTCATCTTATAAATTACTTATTTTGTCATAGTTACAAAAAGGTGACTGGTAGACCATGTAAAGGAACCAACAAATCAACCAGTCTACAGGAGTGATCCATAAATTCTGATAAACACACATTTTATTTCTACTGCACCTTTCTGTTGTTTATAAATGGAAAAATACAGCTCCCAGGATAAGCTTATTCAAGATTATAAACTGAAACACATGAAACACAGTAATTGTTAGTCTGAAAAGTGAGAGACATGTTGGCTTGTTGGTCTGCATTTTTATGAGTAGTAACTTCAGATGTTCATCTGTACTTGTAGAACAACATAGAATAAGCAAATAACCTCATAAAGGAATTGGTTGTTTAAGCCGATTTTTGGTAATCCATGCCTTTAATCCTAGTACTCGGGGGCTGAGGCAGGTGGAGCTCTGAATTCCAAGGACATCCTGGTTGTTATTTTGATTACATTATGAACGAACTCTTCCCTCCCACACCACACCTGCATGATGTCAAGGTGTTTAAGGGACCAATTTTTAGGATAATTTCATTTCAGTAAATATGTTTATATAGCAGCATATCCTTTTGCTTTTAATATTTCCTGGAAACCAATCATTTAGGGGAAAAAAAGAGCAGCAGTTATGTCAATAAGCCCAGGATGGTCTCTTTGCCATCTAATGTTTTAAGAATCTTTGAGTATTTTCTGATTACACTCCAAATTAAATGCAAACATTTGTGTCACAGAGCACACATTATCAAATCTGCCAGTCCGCTAGCAGGATGAATGATGATGAGATATGTTAATTATTTGCTCTCTAGTGGCTGTGATTGATTAATTTTGACTGGTACATCTTGTAATGTTATGGAGTACAGTAAATATTAGAGTCTGTTATTTTTTTCTGGGCAAGGAAGTCATGCTCACTAATGACATGCCTCATTTGTAGCTCTTTCTACAAACTGATAATGTGCTGATAGATTCAAGTAATCCTTTTTTTTTCCCCAAGTGAATTTCACATTGAGAGACCAGTGGCACCCTCAAATCAAGTGAGTTAGCTGATTTTCCCACTTATCCTATTATCCTCCTGACAGCCCTAACACACATGTCATGTAAGGCTAAACCTACAGAGGCACTAAAAATATCCAGTATTTACATTATTGTCTGTGTTACAATACATCTTAGGACTATCAAGATGGTCCAGTAGGTTAAAGCACAGAAATCTGGCAACCTGAGTTCAATCCCTGAGACCCAAATAGCAGAACGAGAGTTCCACTCCAACAAGAAATCAATGTACAGAAAAAGTGGAGGCTGCTAAAGAAGTGGATGACAATGTGATTAAGACATTAAGCAAGAAAATAAGGACAATGTAAGGAATTGTCATCCTGCAAAATATCTAGTGGAGTCTCTAGGAAACAGCAGGAGTGATTGTGAACCTGTCCACTGGAGTCCAGTGCTGGGTCTGGCCACCTGAGCTCCAGGACAAAGGCCAGAATCAGACAGTCTTACCCATTTGTGATGGCAACTCTGGAAGGATGGATGCCCTGAACTAAAAAAAAAAATAAAAATAAAAATAAAAATAATAAAAATAAAACAACAACTTTTAATCCCTGTGAGGAGATAAAGCAGTCTTTCACAACGTTCTTGGGAAAGCTCTGACTCATCCTCTGAGGTTGTGACAAATGTGAAATAGGGGAATAAAAAGTGTATCTAGACTATACACCTAAAAACCACTAGTGCCTTATAACCTAAATTTCCTGGAATTACAGTCATCTGAAAGTCATGCCTTCATTTCCACAAACATTGGATTTTAATACAGCTAATTATCAGAGATATGTGTTTAAAATCCTGCTCAAAATGATGTAATTTGTTCGAAGTTTCAAAGAACCTTACTCCCACACAGTTTGTGCAGAAAAACAAAACTTAACAGCTGTTCTCTAGTATTACTGAAGCACTGAAAGTTAAGAAAATCTACTTTGAAGAAAACACACAATCAAAGAAAATACAATTTAATTGAATGGAATTAGAGCTTTGGCTCTGACTTTCCTGTCTCAACTTTAGCAGACACTGTGAGTAGCTGTTCATAAGCCAATACATTCCCAAAGTTCTCCCCATTCATCTGAGACCTGGGATGTCCACAGGCTCTCTTCTCCCTTAACTAGGGAACTGGCACCATCTGTAACATGCTCATTCTAGAGCTCACCCTCACTGAACCATTGCTATGCATGTCACCTGAACTCTTGGTGGCACTGTTAGTGTCCTAAACCTAGAATGTCTTCTAAAGGATGGAGTGTATTGGACACACTGGATTCCTGTACCTTGCTTATAAATCAGATCCCATGAACCTATGCCTAATTGGATGCATTTTTCAGATTAAAATAAGTGAATCGTTACACCCACTTTCTTAATTCAAATGCAATTCATATTAACAACAGATTCCAAAGTCCTAGGACTGTCTCTGCTTCTGCCTGGAACATTCATGTACAAGCTCTGAAGTGCAAGGTCTTGATTTAATTAAGTAATTGACTTTGGGGTCTAAATAAAACTAAAGGCACCTAATGTTCCCAAATGTTTTGATGGTAAATTGTAGAATGTAATGAAATTTTACCACCTCCAGTTCCTCCAGCACACACGTTTATCTAGATAGAGCAATGTTTCTTAACCTTAGCTCCACTGGCAATTTGGACTGGATAACTCTGATGCGAGGATGACCATGACCTGTACATTACAGGCTGTTAGCTGTGGTGGTTAATCTTCAGTGTCAGCAATGCTGGATGTGGAATCTGTTGGAAGAGACACCTTTCTGGGTCTGGGTTACCTCAGTATGATCTTTATGTTCTCTCTCATTTGAGGCTACTAGCTCCAAGTCTTCTGATGTGGAGATAGATCCTTGAGTAACTGCAGGGACAAGGAAAGTATGAAGGACCATTTCAGGGTGAGGGAGGAGGGAAGCAATAGAGAGGGAAATAGCAAGATAAAATGGAGCTAAATACAAAGGGAGGGAGTTGGGTCAAATAGCAGTAAGGATGTCTGAAAAATCCATAAGGAATTAATCATGGAATAGTTAATATTATATTAATTATCTACCAAAGAATAATATAATATACATGAGTCTGGATAAAATGTGCACATACCGTTTAAGTAAAATTTTCTCCAACTGAGCTGACAGTGCTCTCTCCAAGAAATAAAGACCATCTCGGGAAAAAACTCCAACAGAAGGTATGAAGGCCCTCTTTTGAGTCAAGGTTGTCTAAGACACTTCCAAAACATCACAAGCCATTGCTCCTGACCTTGATTACAAGTTAGGAATAAGGCCTTATTGCTAAAGACACCATGTATTTCAGACCCAAGGCCCAGAGGTCCCTAGGCTGGATTTGACCATTTTATTAAATCAGCATAATCCCTAATTATATTCTAAATATCTGTCCTTCTACCCACAGATAAGCGTAGTTCTCACCTCTCAACAAGGAAACTCTCTCAGCAACGGAGAAAATTATGAAAAATGACAACCAATCAAAATGCACAGTTATGAAGCACAGTCCAATGGATACATATCTACAATACAACTTCTATATCTAGGCTTGAGGATTGCAGAAGAAATGACAGAAAGATTGTACCAGACGATCAAGGGTTTTACTGTGAGATTGTGTCTCAAAGGAAGGTCAGAAACTTCACTCATAAGGTCTCACCAACATATTTGCCTAAACATAAGCTGAACAAGAAAGATACCAATAAACATGTTAAAATAGATGGGGTGAGAGTCCATGAGGCCTCAATCCTACACACACACACACAACACACAACAACAACAACAACTACTACTACTACCACTACTACCAAATACAGCTTTTTTCTTGCTGTCTTACTCTCTTCCCACTCTGTCCCTTCTCTCCCCATTCTTCCCTCTCCCCTATCTCTCCACATGTTCATGGCCTTCTCTTCTCTTCTCTTCTCTTCTCCTCTCTCTTCTCTTCTCTTCTCTTCTCTTCTCTTCTCTTCTCTTCTCTTCTCTTCTCTTCTCTTCTCTTCTGATTTGACTCTCCTCTCCTCTCCTCACCCCTCCTCTCCTCTGCCTTCCCCTCCCCTCCCCCTCTCTCTCCTACCCTCCCTCTCTCTCTCCCTTTCTCTGTCTCTACTACCCCCTCAACTCCTCTCCCCATGCCCTAAGTAAACTATATTCTATACTAAAAAAAAAAAAAAAAATACAGGCAACTAATAAATAGTGAAACCAGGAGCACAAAATCAGGGAAGTGCACACCAGTTGGCTATTCAATACCAAATGAATAGCGTTGAAAACATACAACTAACGTTATACAGATTGAGCAGATTGTATTTACAGTAACAACAATTAATGAAAAATGAAACTATGAATTTGAAGTTGAGAAGGAGGAATATTTTAGAAGGTTTGGAAGGAGGAAAGGGGAGAGAGAATGATATAATTATATTATAATCTCAAAAGATAAAAAGAAATACTTTCCAAAGTAAAGATACAACTTTAGGTGTGTCAGCTGCAAAACCCTTTGCAGAAAAGATTAAATGGCCATGAAAGACCCACCCTGAATGTGGGTGGTGATACCTCACAGACCATGTTCCCAGACTGAACAAAGAGGGAAAAGATGAATGTGAGCCAAGGACCACAATTTGTCTCTCTCTGCTTCTAGGTACCTAAAAATAAATCTTATCATGATCAAGAACATCATAAGAATAAATGTTGGCAAAATATAAAGATAGATGGGCAGTGGCTGTTCTTACTGAGGTATAATAAACATAATAAGAGGTTCAGCATGGTAATGATTAACAGAACTCTGTGGAAACAGTGATACAGCTGTGCATGCAACAAACATTACAGGCTAAGAGACTCTACCTGAATCCAGATGGAAGAGTCTAGTTTTCCCTACAGATGATCAATTCTTTAAAATGTGTACACAAAGGAGGGAACATTCTATTCAGTTCACAGATGAAAAAAATGAAATCTCAGAGAAAATAAGAACACTTTCTAATCTTACTGAGGTAATGAAAAACCCAAATGCCGGTATATCTGACCTCAAGCCTAAGGCTCTGAAATATTCCAAACTTCCCTGATTTTTTTCATTGAACAAAGGAATGTAGTTCAGCTCTTTATGTGTAACCATACTAATGTTGTTCCTCTTCCCGCATTTAATAAGGCAATCAAGACTTTTGAAAATTGAAGGATGAATTATCACAAGTTGAGTAAATACATATGGATATGTAAATGCTATTAGAACAAATGTGAATGCATTATCCAAGTAGATAACATATTATCCTAAGTAAAAAATTAGGAGCTGGTTAAAAGTCCTACACCCTTCTCACAGTGGAATAGGTAAAACACAAGCTAGTATGGCTAAGATAAAAGACGTTCCGTTTTTTTTTCTCCTACTCCTCCTTCTAGGTCTTTTGTTTAGTGGTAACTTTGCTGTTTTTGTGTCTTCCCAATCTACCATAAGAAAGGTTCCTGGGTGTTAGGATCTTGTATTTTAAATCTAGTTTTCCATGTGCTGAACATTCAAAAATGCGAACTATCGTTGCATTCTGATATACCCACACAGACTGACAAATATTTGTCAATCATTATACTCAATATATTATACTTTATGTCATGCTTATGGAGCCTTGTATTGCATTTTTATATTCCCTTTGTGGTTAGAGAAATTGCAGCCTACAGCACTGTGATATTCCAGTGTCACATGGTGGTAAGTCACAGACTGGAATTCAGATGCAGAGCTATCTAATGCTGAACAGTCTTTGCAATCATGCTGTGGTTTCATTGGAGGGAATTCTGCTCTAACAATACACTTTGCAAAATGTCAGCTGCATGCTTCACATGGGGAATTAGACATGGTCCCTTTTTCTGTTTAAGTTGGGGTTGAGACAATCACTCTCCTGCTAAGGGAATGAAAATTTCCATATTTTTTCAGTTCTTCTCAGAGGAGAAAAGGAAGAGAAAGGTTCATCAGCCAGTCTGCTTGCTTGTGTCACTTGCATTACTCTAGCTTATTTTGTTTTATTCTGTATTGGGTTGGGTTGGGTTGGGTTGGGTTTTGATTTTGGTTTTGAGACAGGTCTTACTTTATAGCCACAGCTAGCCAGAAACTCATTCTATAGCCCAAGCTGCCTTCAAACTCATGGCAATCCTCTTGCCTTGCCTTCCTGAGACTGGGATTATAGAAATAAACTACCACACCCAACTCTAATAATATTTTTGATACATAAAAATAAAACTTTAAAAGTAATGATTAATTTAAGAATGAATCATTTGCTGGGCAAGCATTTTCTACCCCACAGCATCCAACTACACAGCCATGTTCAAAGAGACACTGAGTTAATTCTACCTAAACAGTGTCACAATTTTATTAGCATATACATTTTTCACCTTATATATTTCATACAATTTATAAGTTTAATATGTCTCACCGTACTTGAAGGTTGTGACATGCCCCTGGAAACACATAAATCTGAGTATTGGAAAACCAGCAGGCAAGAGCTCAAGCCTACACTCTGGTTTTCTTAATAATGCACTAAAGCCAGCTAGACTCCCTAGCCGAAACAATACACATGTCCAGTGGAATCATCCCCGAATATTTTCTGGTTTTGCTTTAGTTAAATGTAATTTTAAATTATCCAGAGAAAATCATTTTGAAGTGAAAGCTTAAGAGTTCTTTCGAAATTCAGTTGTGCCTGATGGTGTTTTGCTGGGGCCAATATGTGAAGGATGTTTTCCTGAAGCAAACACAGGTGAAACAATGTTTTGCTAAGGCAGACATGTGAAGGAACGTTTTGATGAAGGAGATACAAGTGAAAGGATGCATGCATGCTAAAGCAAGCATGTGAAAGGACACATGATGAAGGATTCTTCCCTAATGACATGCAGGTATTAGTTGCCCTTACATTTCGTAAAGTCGGGTGGTGGTGGTGCACACCTTTAATCCCAGCACTTGGGAGGCAGAGGCAGGCAGATTTCTGAGTTCGAGGCCAGCCTGGTCTACAGAATGAGTTCCAAGACAGCTAGGGCTACCCAGAGAAACCCTGTCTCGAAATCACACACACCCCCAGGGGGAAAAAAAGACATTTCCTAGTGGAGCTCGATTTGTTGTAGCTCCATAGAGAGATATGCACCAAAACCTTTTGGTGGTATGCCGGTGGCTTCTTGCCGCACAGACTCAGGCTGTTTGGAAGTGATGTGAGCTGATACAGACTCACATGGAGTTTTGGTGACTCACACTGAGGCAAGACACATGGTGAGAGAAGACTAGTGGAGGACACATGATGTTTGGAGGGAGTATTTAAAAAAAAAAAAAAAAAAAAAAACTGTGAGAGGACCTTACATAGCTAGCTGTGTAATGCTTCTTGGTCTCCAGTCTTTGCTGATCTTGGCTTTGCTTAGAGAAGCATGGCAGAGAACTTCTCCTGCTATCCTTGGTGGTCTTGGTCACTCCTGCTTGCATATGCCAATTAAGCTGAGGTCTGGCTGTCTCTGCCAGGTCGTGCCACCCTTGCTGGTTCTTGTTTGCTCTCCCACTACCAAACTGGACTACTGGGATATTCGTGAAGTGTTTGCAAGCAGATTGAGCTGCCACTGCCAATTCCTGTGAACTGCACTACTGATTTCCTCACAATGCAAATGGGATTTGCTCCAAAGAACATTTTTTTTTTCCCAAAGAACAATTTCTAAACAGATCCACTTGCCCTGCATCCTAATGACCTTTCTTTTCCGTTACCTCTGGTGGGTGATGGGCTAGAAAGGAGGTTAAAGCATTTAAAAACCATCATTAAAAGCAGGCTGAGAACAATCTAAGCTTACACCACTTTGTAGTGTAAATTTACCTTGTGGATGTTGAGTCAAATTTCTACCCTAAGTATTTATAAAGCAGTAAGTTAGACGACACATATCAGGGATCCACCATAATAAAATGTTTAATAGATGTGTAGGTGAATTTAGTCCAAAACCACATACTTGGCTAGGTTGAGTGCCTCTACTATTTATGGTTAAATATTTCCACTACCTGGAGCAATTCCTGTTCTGAGAGGCATTTTTGGAACACAGAGTACTAATCTCTTATTTTTAAAACCTGATGAGTAAATGGTAACCATCTAACATCCCCACCAGGCAGAAAACAAGGGCTAAAAATAGATGGAGGGACACCTTCTAGAGAATTAAACAACCTGTATAAAGTCATAGCTCTTCACAAGCTGGACAAGACTCTTCTAGAGTCTCCTCATATCATTTCATAGGGAACTTCTATAACCAATTGCTTCACAGAGATTCCCAATTCTCACATCTTTGCTATTTAGATTCCTTGATAAACATCAGGCACATTAATTCTCTACCTACAAGTAGAAATGCAGCATAGAAGAAAAGCAGAATATTCCAATGGAGAACAAAATGAGAATTCACACTGAGGTTTCAAACCATTCGCTAAATCATGCACCATAAATACTTCTAGCTTTTAATGTTCTCCACAGCATTACTTCATCATTGTCATCCATGGATTTATTTTTGTCATCATTGTCCTCCCTGCAGAGATCATTGCCATAACCTCTATTTTATACAAAATATAATAATCTTATCTTCTCTGATAGTAATAAATTATATAAATATCAAACCCACAACTCACAGATGTTAGTCTCAATAATAAAGACATTTGCTTGCATCTGTAAGTTGCTAGTTTCATAAAAATATTTTAAAGTGGACAAGTTGTTTTCTAAATGGACCTAAAATTAATTGCAAAAATATATGTGTATGTGTGTGCATGTGTGTGTACATGTGCATTTGAATGTGTGTGTGCATATGTGTTGGTGTACATATGTGAATGTTTTCATGTGTGTGTGTGTGTGTGTGTGTGTGTCTTTGGGCGTATACAACAAAATTTGGGTATACAAAGAACAATACAAAACTGCAGTTGTTTGAATGAGAAATGTCCCCCACAGTCTTAGCATTTGAACAGTTAATCCCAGGCTGGTGGAGCTGTTTGGAAAGATGTAGGTGGTATGGCCTTACTGGAGCAGGCATGTCCTTGGAGGCTAGCTTTGGGAACTTAAGATTTCCCATGCTTCAGTTTGTACTCTGTGCTTCATGTTTTAGTTTAAAGTCGTGTGCTCTCAGCTTTGTGTTTCTGCCACATGCTCCCATGCTGTCCCTGGCATTATAGAACCCTCTGGAACCAAAACCCCAAATAAACTTTCTTCTAATTTACCTTGGCAGTGGTATTTTATCACACCACCAGAAAAGTAACTCATTCATACATCTAAATCTGTTATTAAAATCAGGCTAAAATTGTACCTGAATTTTTAGTTTGAATGTGATGTGATAGAACTTAGACTTTACACATTGATCTTTTAGAGTACTTTGAACTCAAACCATGTTTATTTATTTTTACCCAATTTGTAGTATTATGGACCAAACCTAGAGTCTAGCACATGCTAGACAGACAGTCTAACTGTAAGCTACAACCTAGCCCATTTTGAAATTACTACTAGTTTGAGGTTCTTGTTGTTAATTATAGCATAACTGACCATGGGACTTATTTTTCCAAAAAAAGTAAAATGAATCTATTCTCTTTTTACACTTGAAACAGTTTGACTAAATCATAAATTAATTTTTGATTCACCTTGGCCTTTTGTAATCTCTTGTATAATAATGTTCTCACATATTCCAATAAACTCATGTGTATACACCCATAGACAAATAATTCTGTATTAATTGCCTAAAATCATCTTATTTTAAAATTTCAGCATTTTCCCTTTTCCTGAGTAATTTCATCTCTAATTATCACATCTTCATAGTAATTTTTAAATTTAATACTTTCACACTGTGTGATAGCTTCATTTATGTGAAAATGGGGCCACGGTATAACATTATTGTTAGCTGTTATGGTTTGAATATGAATTTTCATATAAAGGTTTATGTTTAAAGCTTGAATCTTATAGTATTTTAAGAAAGGACTGACTTAGGAGAGACTAACTTCATCAGTGAGTTGATCTTGAATAATTAAAAAATAGAGCCCAAGATGTCAAGGACTCTGTAAGAAAACCTACAGAATCAACCAACCTGGGAACATAGGTGCTCACAGAGACTGAACCACCAACCAGAGAGCATACATGGGATGTACCTTGGCCCCCTACACATATGTAGAGTCGAGCACATGCCAGACATTCTAACAGTAAGCTACAACCTAGCCCATTTTTCAATTACTACTAGTTAGAGGTTCTTGTTGTTGATTATAGTATAACTGACCACTGGGCTTATTTTTACAAAAAAAAAGAAAACAAAAAGTAACAGATGAACAGCTTGGTCCTCATGTGAGAGTTCTAACAGGATGAGTAGGAGCTGTGTCTGACTCTGTTGCCTGCATTTGGATCCCTTCCCTGTAACTGGACAGCCTTATCTAGCTTCAATAGAAGATGCACACAGTCCTACTACAACTTGATATGCCAAGGTGGGTTGATATCCATGAGAGATCTCTGCTTTTCTGAGGAGAAAGGAAGGGGACATAGGGAGAGAGGAGGTGAAAGGAAGGGACTGGGAGCAGAGGAGAGAGAGGAAGCTCCCATCATGGTATAAAGTAAATTAATTAACAAAAAAATAAAAAAAGAATTTACTGATGAGTTCATAACTGAATGGGTTACTAGAGACTGGTGCTTAGCAGGGAGGAAGCCACTGGGCATGTCCCTTTGAAGATGATATTGGTCCCTAATCTCTTCAGACAAGCATCTTTGCTCTACGACATCTTTCCAATATATATGCCTAAGAGCAATAAAAACTCTCATAGACTAGAACTGCTGAAATATAAGCTAAATTGAGCTTTTTTTACATTTTAAATTAAGTTATACATTGGTCACAGGAAGAGATTTGACTAGCAAGGTGGGTGTGCCTGAGCACACATTTTCCCCAAGAGAAGGACTGTTACACTGAGTAAAGCATGTGGAGTTCCTCATTGTGGGTGGGTGTGGCTATTTGAAAAAGAATGGCCCCCATGGGCTCATTTATTTGCAGACTTGGTCCCCCATTTAAGAGCTGTGAGGGAAGAATTAAGAGGTGTGACCTTGTTGGAGGAGGTGTGGCTTTGTTAAAGAAGGTATGCCCCAAACCCTGACACTATTGCATATGCCAGTAAGATGTTGCTGACAGGACCCTGACATCGCTGTCTCTTGTGAGGCTATGCCAGTGCCTGGAAAATACAGAAGTGGATGCTCACAGTCATCTATTGGATGGAACACAAGGACCCTAATGAAGGAACTAGAGAGAGCTAAAGGGGTCCTTTAGCCAAGGAGCTAAAGGGGTCTGCAACCAACAGATTGGGAAAGGATCTTTACCAATCCTAAATAAGATAGGGGACTAATATCCATTATATATAAAGAACTCAAGAAGATGGACTCCAGAAAACCAAATAACCCCATTAAAAAATGGGGTACAGAGCTAAACAAAGAATTCTCAACCTAGGAATACCGAATGGCTGAGAAACACCTCAAAAAATGTTCAACATCCTTAATCATCAGGGAAATGCAAATCAAAACAACCTTGAGATTCCATCTCACACCAGTCAGAATGGCTAAGATCAAAAATTCAGGTGACAGCAGATGCTGGTGAGGATGTGGAGAAAGAGGAACACTCCTCCATTGTTGGTGGGACTGCAAGCTTGTAAAACCACTCTGGAAATCAGTCTGGTGGTTCCTCAGAAAATTGGACATAGTACTACTGGAGGATCCAGCAATACCTCTCCTGGGCATATATCGAGAAGATGTTCCAACTGGTAATAAGAACACATGCTCCACTATGTTCATAGCAGCCTTATTTATAATAGCCAGAAGCCGGAAAGAAACATGATGTCCCTCAATAGAGGAATGAATACAGAAAATGTGGTACATTTACACAATGGAATACTACTCAGCTATTAAAAACAATGAATTTATGAAATTCCGCAGCAAATGGATGTATCTGGAGGGTATCATCCTGAGTGAGGTAACCCAATCACAAAAGAACTCACATCATATGCACTCACTGATAAGTGAATGTTAGCCCTGAAACCTAGAATACCCAAGATACAATTTGTAAAACACATGAAACTCAAGAAGAAGGAAGACTAAAATGTGGACACTTCGCCCCTTCTTAGAATTGGGAACAAAACTCCCATGGAAGGGGTTACAGAGGCAAAGTTTGGAGCTGAGGCGAAAGGATGGACCATTCAAAAACTGCCCCATCCAGGGGTCCATCCCATAATCAGCCACCAAACGCAGACACTATTGCATACACCAGCAAGATTTTGCTGAAAGGACCCTGATATAGCTGTCTCTTGTGAGGCTATGCCAGTGCCTGGCAAATACAGAAGTGGATGCTCACAGTCAACTATCAGATGGAACACAGGACTCCAAATAGAGGAGCTAGAGAAAGTACCCAAGGAGCTGAAGGGGGCTGCAACCCTATAGGTGGAACAACAATATGAACTAACAAGCACCCCCAGAGCTGCATATGTAGCAGAAGATGGCCTAGTCAGCCATCATTGGGAAGAGAGGTCCCTTGGTCTTGCAAACTTTATATGCCCCAGTACAGGGGAACACCAGGGCCAAGAAGGGGGAGTGGGTGGGTAGGGGAGCAGGGGTGGGGGGTGGGAGGGTATAGGGGACTTTGGGGATTGCATTTAAAATGTAAATGAAGTAAATACCTAATAAAAATTGGGAAAAAATGAATAAAAAAATAATGAAATAAATAAAATTAAAAACTAAATTAAATTAAAAAAATAGAAAATGCAGTAACAAGTAGGAAAACGCCCTAAGGAATGTTGCAGTGTAGGAATACTGTTCCTAAATATTAACTAGGCAAACACAGAAAAGGATTCAAACATGAGATCCTGAGACTTCAGTTATGTGTGACTTACTGATGACAAAATAAAATGAACTGAGGTGTTAAATTTGAGAATATAAATTCTGAATGTGAAGTATGCCACTGTTTCTGGGAAAACTAATACACAGAGATATAGCTGAAAACCAGATATATGGATATGGCGTTAAGAAGGACACATAAAATGGATTAGTCAAGGCTGTCCATAGACATAATCAGGAGGAGACATAAAGATATGTGCATTTAACTTTATATGACCCAGCATAAGGCAAGGCCTAGGCCAAGTAGTGGGAGTGGGTGGGTAGGGGAGCAGAGGTAGGGGGAAGGGGTAAAAAAAAAAAAAAAAAAAGATATGTGCATTTATATGTGTTTATACGTATTCCCTTCTGCCCTATTGACATCAAAATACAAGCTAACTGTAATGTTGTGTAAAATGTGAGTCAGAATGGGAGCCTTCCTCCTCTTCTCATTCCAACCCATGTGGATCTTTGCTGTGAAACCTATTAAGTTTCTCTTTTAAATTATATTAGGTTCGGCTCAACCTAATAAATATTTATTAAGAGGGATACTAGGAGAAACCAAATGAGTCAGTGTCTCTCCTCAAAAATGTACAATGTAAACAATGAAAGACAGCATGCAGCCTTTTTGTATCATCAAAAGATACAAACAAGGTGCTGTAGAGGATGAAGGGAAATAGACCTTGATTGTGCCTTATCCTTCACACAGAAGAAATTCTCTCTATCTCTACCTCTATGTCTACCTTACCTCTACCTCTAGAATCTCAATGGATAATCACTTAATAAATAATAAATCACTAAATAATAATAAAGCTACTCACCCACACTAGGCTCAAGCCAAAGGCTAGAACTTCCTAGTGCCATGTTCTAGTCTCAAGGAACATATATATGAGTGAGGACCACTGTTAAAATTCTTAATTGATGTGTCAATTGGTAAGTTCATATGATAAATCTTCAAAAGAACAGTGCTAAGTAAAACCTAATACCACAGACATGATTGGTAACAGCAGCTGTGCATCAAGCAACTGACTTAATTACCACATCACTAACCAGCCTTCCGCATGGAAACAATGCAAGTAAAAGTATCTGAATGAGGTTTGCTGATGAGATGACTCAGCAGTTAAGGGCACTGACTGTTCTTCTGAAGGTCCTGAGTTCGAATCCCAGCAACCACATGGTGGCTCACAACCATCCATAATGAGATCTGACACCCTCTTCTGGTGTATCTGAGGACAGCTACAGTGTACTTACATATAATAATAAATAAATTTTTTAAAGTATCTAAATGGTTAATATTTATGGCTTTTTTTTTCATTAATTTATTTATTCATTTTACATCCTCCCCCGGCATCTCTCCCCTTCACCTCAAGGGGTAGGTGGGTTGTTGTCCTTATCCCTCCATTGGGAGTCTTGACTGACTGTAGGAGGTGGGAGAAGGGAGAGGTCCTACCCACTGGGTACCTCAAGTCACTGCAGGACTAGGCACATCATCTCCTACTAAGGCCAGACAAGCAGTGCAGTTAGAGGAACAGGATCAACAGGCAGGCAGCAGAGTCAGGGTAAGCCCCCGATCATTGTTGGTGGACCCACATGAAGACCAAGTTGTATATCTGTTACATATGTGTGGGGTACTGGCTAGGTCCAGCCTTTGGTTGGTGGTTAATTCTATGGAAGTCCCCAAGGGGAAAGACTAGTTGACTCTGTTGGTCTTCCTGTGGAGTCCCTATCCCCTTCGGGTTCCTCAGTCCTTCCCCCACCAAGACTTTCCAACCTCAGTCTAATGGTTGACTGTGGGCTTTTTCATCTGTTGAGTGGAGCCTCTCATAGGACAGTGGTGCTAGGCTCCTGTCACTGAATCCAGACTGACAGATACAAGCATAACCTGAAGCTCCAATGTAGTTGAAGGAGGATGGCAGGCCTGCAATTTGTACCTATTGATCCTTGGAGGACAGCTCAGCACATCAGCTCTCCCCTCCCCACCTCCAAACTGGCAAGGGTTGCTACTGCATTCATTTCTGTCTCATACAGGGCACCTGTATATCCAGGCCAGCAGTGACAAATATAGATGACAACAGTGTCATCACCTATATCATTGTGACAAGGCTTTGACAAATAAAGAAGCCAATTAAAGTCTTATAGTGTGTTCCTGTGAATCCACTACCCATGCAGTAACAGTAGGAGTTGTCTCCATCCACACAGAGATTCATGGAGACATGGCTGACTGGCACATCCATCAAAGATGAGTTCACAATGGTCTCCAAGGAATCTGGGTACATAGTCACAGAAGTAAGCCCCAAGAGTGTCCTGCCACATGGCACCATGTAGACACGGCTGGGATCCACATTCCAACTCACAACTCACACCCAGATTACTCTTGAGGACAGACACACCAGAGCAGATGTGTAGGGATCAGAAACACATTCATCTACTCCCAGGTCACAATGCCTGCCTTGGTATCCAGGCACACAGAAGCAGGAGTAGCCGTCGATTCCATCTTGTCACGAAGCCCCATTGTGACAAGGACTGGAAGCACATCCCTGATCTGTCTCACACAACCTTCATCATAGTGGAAATGCAAACTTGTACAAACACTCTAGAAATAAACCTGGTGTTTTCTAAGAAATTTGGATCTAGTTCTACCTCAAGATTCAGTTATGCCTTTCCTAGATATGCCCAAAAGATATATCCAGCTGTTAAAAAACAAGGACATTGTCAATTGGCAGGCAAATGGACAGAACTAGAAAATATCATCCTGAGTGTGGTAACTCAGACCCAAAAGGACATGCATGGTCCTCACTGATAAGTGGACATTAGCCATGAAGTTCAGGATTACCCACCCTACAGTCTACAGACCCAAAGAAACTAGATAACAAGGAGGGCCTAAGGTAGGATGCTTGAATCTCACTCAGAAGGGGAAATAAAATTGTCTTTGGTGGTGGAGGGAGGGAGGGAATGGGTAGGAAAGTGGATGGGGAAGGAAATGGGGGAATCAGATGTACATAAAGAGAGGGCTTGGAGAGTGACTTGCAATTTGCAGGGTTGGGGGGAGCATCTCTAGGATGGGCTAGAAACCTGAGATGAGGGAAGCTTAGGGAGTCTATTAGGGTCACTCTAGCTGAGACACCTATCAGTGGGGATATGGAACCCGAAGTGGCCACCTCCTGTAGCCAAACAGGACTCCCAGTAAAGAGATAAGGACAACATCTAAAACACAAGAAGTAAAGGGACAAAGATTTCACAGAAACTGAAGAGTGGCCAACCAATGATCCAATGGCCCAACTTGAAATCTATCCCAAGGGGCAAGAACCAGTCCCTGATACTATCAATGGTGCTCTGCTATGCTTGCAGACAGGAGCCTAGCATAACTGTCCTCAGAAAGGCTCACCCAGCAGCTATTTTCTTTTTAAATAACAGTGACTCTTTTGGTTAAACAATCAAGTAGTAGTGAGAAAACCTAGCCCATGGTACACATTTCTCCACTGCGTGAAGCACAGAGGAACTCAGAAACTGAAGCCGCGCAGAGTGCCTGCGCAGTCTGCTGAAAGGCGAAGGGACACATACCCTCATCCCTAACCCAGAAGCTAGCTCCAACCGATAACCACTTGCGAACTAAAATTTAGTTTCCTCTGTGGGAGTTTCACTGAGGAAACAAACTACTCTTAAGGGTAGGCTGCATGACCAGCACTAGATGGATGGCAGAAAATGAACCCAACCACATCTTTGGAATGTCTCATAATGTCATGTCAAGACTTTTTAATTAATTAATTTAGAAATTGAATCCCTTACAATTATAACATATAGGAATCATTTCCTGAAAGTTTATTGATGCTTTCTGCATCGTTTTTCTTTATGCAGAAACGGAAAATAATAAGGAACTGAAATGACCAAAAAACGCATTGTGTACTGACTTCATTTTGTATTTGATTATAAGGGTCTCAGCCATCTATTCCCTCCCCAAATGGTCATATCTGCCTTGGCAACCCATCTGAGATTTCCATGGCCTTGACCACGGTCCAGCTGTATTAACCAAAATAATTAAAATAAACTATAACTAAAAACATATAACTCAAAAATAATTTTCTTGTTATGTCTGAAATAATGACTATGCTCTGCCAGGAATGAAAATTTCAAGGTTACTCTGAACCTAATCTAACATGGGTTTAAATAATGGTCTTTGCAGTGTTTTCTTTTTAAATTGCTATATTCTGGAGCTTGGTCACCAAGAAACTTTTCAGAGGTGCAGGACCAGTCTTGGTCTGCCCATTAATAAAAGGATTCAAACTTCGAATTGGCTTTAATCTGCATTGTTGCTGATAACTAGCTTGCATATATATTCTGGAGGATCATAGTTCCTATCAGATAATTTATTACTACTGTTTAGCTAAGTTGATACAGTATCAAGCTTCCTTCTAAATATTTATGTTTATTTCCATAGATAAATGCTATTCTCAGCTTTAATCAAACAAGAGGCACTTTCCAGCAAATAGTGGTGAATACAGAGACTTGTGGAAGCTCTCAGTGTTGAGAATAAAAGAGAGTTGAATACTCAGCACCAAACAAGCTTTCTGTACCACCCCCTCCAGGGCTCAGGGAACATCACTGAAAGGGCCCACTTCTGTGCTGTCCAAGTGTAGGCAAGCACAGCCTACACTACTACTATGAGAATATGGTTGCAGTGTCTGTGAGAATATGGTTGCAGAATATGGTATGTCTGTGCCGTAACCAGGACATACTATTTTGCAGCCTTTCCCCCTATCATCCAGCTTGGCTCTTATGTTCTTTCTGCCTGTGCCTCTCTATTGAACTAGTGACAACTGACAGACTCTGAGAGAGGGTGGTCATTTCCTTTAGCTGTGTGCCCTCTGTTACATAGCTACCAGGCTCCACTGGAGAGTTTCAAAGCCATGTTCACACAGACACTCCCGCAGAACAAAAAAATCATGAGGGTGGCAAAGGAACTTGTAGGGAAAAGAAGGACTGGTGAGGGTGGGAAAGGGAAAGAAAGTCAGGGCAAGGACAATCAGAATAAGTTATATACAGGAATGAATTGCCAGAGAAAAGACTTAATGAATAAAAACATAATTAAAACATCTTAAGGGCCATAAACTTTAAAGGTTATTTAATAATATTTATATTTACATTTAATAGAATAAAAGATAAACAAGTAACACTGTAGGAATTATCATGATGCCATCCATAATTAGGATGGATCTTCCTACCTCAGTTGGCCAAATCTAGAACACTCTCACAGACATGCCACATGCTTGTCTTTTGGATTATTCTAGAGCCTGTCGAGTTGTCAATTGACATTAACTATCAAAGTAGCACAGCAATGAGATGTTACACTGAGCACTATCTCTAGTTCCAAGTTAATAATGGATATGTATAATTCCAAGCAATCCATGAATATCGACAATTGTGATTAGTATATGGATTCTTTTCTCACTTTTTATCATGACCATCAGGTAACAAATAAGCTAAAACAACCTGCTTTGAATCTTTAACATAAACCTGTCTCCTCTTTGGTATTATCTTGTTTTTAGGTTGTCTCACCCATTACCTGCTCTAAGTAGGTCAAGGCTAATTATGTAACATCATTTATCTAAAAGTTCCATTGATGTTTTTCCTCTGTGCACATGGCTCACAAACAGGCCCACTTATTAATAGACCTTTCTGTGTTTTCATTTTTAAGTTGGAAAGTACCAAACAAATGGAAAACCCTAACAGTAGGGGATACTTGCCAAAATCAGTGAACGAAATTACAGTGTGACACTCTTGATCTAAAAATAGAGTGAAATTTAATCATTTCCTTTGAAGGGAAACAAAATGAAAATGGCATTTAATAGCTGCCTCAAATAAGTCTTTTTTTTTTTTTGGAAAGAAAAAAATATCTGAGCACATTTCCCAGTATCTGATGAGGCTGCCAGTCAGTTCTCTACCTCAGACATCATAAAGCCCAAGAACAGAGAGAACTTGTCAGAACAGAGTTATCTACACCTCATTTATTCCTTGACCTTTCCATGTGCACAAGAAATTTGGATCACACCAACAGTCCCCCAAGGTCAGTTCTCAACAGCACACATTTGATCATAAACACTGTGGATTTAGGAGCTGCCAACTGTGTATTCTGAGCCATGCGATTATAAGTTAGAGGAGCTAAATTTTCCTTGAGCTGCATTTCTGCTCTGACAGATTCAAGATGCAGTCATGACAATGCTTGGTTTTTTACCAAAACAGCTGATTATCCTCTGTAAACACCACGGATAACAATAAATGCTGCATACAGTGGCATGTGGGTTTATTCCCAAGAATATGCCAGGAATACAAATGATATTCAAGCTGGTGTTTACTTATGTCATGATCCAACCCCATAAATACAACATAGAACTATGGCCAGAGTCCTTGCTGAAAACCATTATCCAATGTTTTTATTTACTCCTTATGGTTGACTATTTAATTCCCCTACAGAAACAGAGCAAGATGCCATCAAAATATCTAGCCTTAGACCTTTCATCCAGAATTCATATTCAGACTAGAATCCATGCATCCCTCTTTGCAACAATCTAAGAAAGCACACAGAAAGGCACAATTAACACATCTGAGAGAATTACTATGGCTCTTTTAAAGAGCTAAGAATGATTGACACAAATTATCATTCTGCCTCCACCACACTTACTGAATAACCATTTGTTGTTGCTGCTGCTGCTCTTGCTGCTGCCACTGCTGCTGCTGTGATAAATAGCCATGTAAGCATTTACAAGGTGAAAAGAGTTATTTCACTTGGGATTTCACAGGCTTCAGTCCAAGGTCTTTAGAGCCATTGTTTTGATCTGACTTGATACAGACCATCATGTGGGGAGTTTGACAAAGTTAAGCAGCATAGCTCAGGGATGCTAGGAAACTACAAGGGGGTGGATGTTGCTGGGGACAAAGTATAATTTTCTAGGGCACATCGCCAGTGACTTACTTCTTACACTGAGGACCCACATTCCAATTATGGCACCATATTATGACTCCATCAAGGATCAACCCACAGATCACATTAAAGCCCTCAAGTCCACGCACCTTACGATTCATCTGGCAACTAAGCCTTTAACATAAAAGCCTTTTGGAGGGAAGGGGTAGACAGCTTGTATCCAAATCACGCACTGAACTCGTTATACACTTTTGAGTTCATAAGAGAAATTCTCTTGTGTGCAATGCTCCCTTTGTCTAGAATGCTGTCCCTAAATGACTACTTCACCCTTTCACTCCTCCTCAAATGTGAACATCTCAGAGAGATGTGCAATGTGACCATTGCATTCAAACTGTGCCTTATATTATGCTCTACCCCTTTAACCTTGTCTTTATAGCACCTGATATTTCATTACATATTTGTTACTTATTGTCCATATGAAAACTGGGACTGGGTACTTGACCTCTGTAACAGAATCTGCCTGGCACATTGCAGGTGTGAACACACTTGCAGTAACTGAAGGAATACTGTTGCCAAATAATTCATAATCATATTCCATGATGGAATAGGGGTGTTACTGTATGTTACCATGTACCAGGCCAGGGGCTGTGACATTTGCAAATTCAATGAAGCACCCTCTTCAAGGAAATGATAAGGTTTATGGAAAGTACCTTCTGTTTCCTCCTTACTAAGATACTCAAAAGCCAAATAAAAATTCTTCTCCATTATTTAACAGTAGTTCATTTTCATGTTTCAGATTAATTGTTCCAAGATTTCCATTTTTTTCAATAGATGTGGTCATAAAAAGAAACTAAAATTAAAATATATTCTGCTCTTATCATTTGTTAAGTATCCCTGGTTTAGGTAAAACAATACAAGTAAGTCAAAAATATCAGTTTTTTCATTAGTCTTCCATATTTAAGTGGTTTTTTTTTTCATTTTTATTTTGTAAGCCTTGCTTTAAAATCTACACAATCCAAGACATACAACCCAGATTATGTTATAAATGGTTACATTTGGAAATAGGGAGAGTCCCAAATTTGCCCAGATTTAAACTAATTAATGTGCTCTATTTTTGCAGACAATACTGGGGTACTCTAAATGTTAAAAAGAAGACTGTCTTGTCTTGTACTAAAGCCAGTAGCATGCTTATCAACACTCAATAATACTGATAGACACAGAATTCTTGGTGATAGTTTTTCTAGCTAAATCCACCTACAATTCCAGCATTAGAAAAATGGAAGTATAAACATCGAATGTTAGAGGCTCTTCCAGGCTATTGTAGGTTTCAGGCTGGTCGAGACTACACAATAGGACTGTGTGCCATTTAAAAAAATAAATAAATAGCACCACTGAAATATATGAGCATAGACAACTTCTAGAATAGAAGTTTCTCCTAATGTCTCCTAAGTAGCTAGCGACCTCTGTAGTCCAGCAGGTACCGGAGAAGTGGATTCAAACCACACATACACCCCGAGAGATAATTTGACGAGGTTCTAGTGCCATTTTCAGAAATAATAAATAAGACATCTTGACGTGGTAGAGATAGTGAACAACAGATGGCTACTCCATTTAAAACATGCACACGTTATATATCATTTCTAATGGGAAGCTTCCTCACTGGACATAGAAATCACCCATGGGATAGCAGGAGCATTTGCTTCCATCCCCATCCCCAGAGTCATTAAACACTCAGAGCTGAGGCCGGCACAAGACAGACTTTTGTAATGGCTCTATCTTCTATTTTGTAATCAAGCTCTATCTTCCCCCTTTCTAAATTTTCCATTTGCAAGTACATGAACAGAATGCATTAACTAATAACATAAAATAGCAGTGTGTTTTCATCCGTAACCAGAATGGTCCTGCCTCTAGAGTTTCTCAGAAAATGCAAAAAGGAATAGGCCAGCTTGTAACAGTAAGGGAAACTGAAAACCAACTCTTATTACATGGATAAATTTCTGAATTATGTGTATGCTCTCAACAGTAACCTTACAGCAGAGAAAATAAAAATAAATAAATAAATAAAAGGATAATCCCTTCTGTTTTAGATTCTAGAGATATGGTCCCTTTTCCTTGTACAAAAAAAAAACAAAAAAACAAAACAAAAAAAAAACCAGAAAATAACAGGCACTCAATATAATGTGGTCAACTGGGTGGAGTTAGACCAACATCGCTGTCAAACGCCCATTCATTCTTTTCTGTATAGCAGAATGTGCAACAAGAACGTACATTCCTAGTCCTATTTACAAGAATGCATAACAACAATAGCAGTTCACACTGGTATAACACTGACTATACGCTAGGCATTCTCTATGCAGCATGTGTGGTATAGGCGTGTGCATGTGTGAGCTAGGCTGTTCCCGAGACTATTGGTTACTCTCCTCAAACTGATGCTAAGGTGCCTATTGCTGAAGATAATACCTGAAACAACTCACTGACTACAGTAAATTCAAGCTAATGGCTACCTATAGCCTTTACCCATACAGACTAGTGCTGATGATACTGAAATCTATTCGGCATGCTATCAAAGAAGAAAAGTAAACACCAAGCCAACTGCAAAACTTGTATGAGTAACCAACCAATATCTGATTAGATGTATGGCCCACTCCATGAGAAGGAACGCATCCCCAACACTGCTCAGGTAGCCAAGAAGCTGAGATAAGATCAGCTAGAGACCTAGGAGAAAAACCAGATGCTACAGTTCTGCCAAAGTAACATAGCAACAAAATGACTCCTGATGACATTCTGCTATACTTTTAGATTAGTGCCTTGCTCAGTCGGCATTATAGAAGCTTCCTCTTACCATAGATGGGAACAAATACAGAAATGCACTGACATTAATCAGAGAGTAAGAGAGCTTGGAATACTCAGCCCTAAATGTGATGTCTCATCAAATCCATTTCACCCTGAGGAAGAGGAGATAGAAACACTGTAAGAGCCAGCATGGATAGAGGACAGCAAGGAAACGAGGCCTTCTACTCACAGCAGGAATGGCACACATACAAGCTCACAGAGAATGTGGCCGTATGCACAGGGCCTGAACAGGTTGACGCCAGATAGGATGCTGGCTCTGAGAATGGAAATGGACACAAACCTCCAGTCCTAAAACAGAAGCTATCTCCAATGCACAACTATTCACAAATGAAAAACGAGTTTTCTCCAACAGATACTCATTGGGGATGCAAACTATACTTAAGGGCAGTCCCCATGCCCAGGAGAAGACAGCCAACATAAAACAAACTCAATGGCACCTTTAGAGTTTGTCTCCTAATGTTTTGTCAGGACTTTTTTTTAACCTTACAGGTCCTGTGAGTGTGTGTGTGTGTGTGTGTGTGTGTGTGTGTGTGTGTGTGCGTGTGTGTGTGTGATTACTTCCAGTTTTGTGTTTTCATTGGGATTCCTGTGTGTGTAAATGTTTGTCTCTGAATGTATGCTTCTTGTTCTTTTACATTGGCTGTTTTTCTTCTGTTTTTTTGTTTTGTCTTATCCCAATTAGTGTGGTTTTGCATTACATTTATTATTGTTCTCTAAATGCCTGTTTACTGCAGAGAGAAAAGGGGTGTGGATTCAGATCAGAGAAGTGGAGAGAGAGAGAGCGCAAAAAGCCCTCCTTTCCTGGCCCTAACCTCTTGCTCTTAGAACAAAAAGAAAACAAAAACAAACAAACAAACAAACAAACAAAAAAACCAAAGGTGACTGTCCTTAACCTACAGACTTAGAATTCAGTAGAAATGATTGTGTCAGTGTCTTGACCCTGGTTTTCCAGTCTCCATAGATGTGTTTATGTTGTCCAGTATTAGGCATTTTGTTTCAGCAGATACAAACAATGTTTAGTGACATAGACAAGACTGACGGTACAGCTGTGTTCATGGAAGAGATTCAGGCAGGAGCAAGAAATTCACGATAGAAATCTTTATTCCCTTTACCAGAAATCTTTTAGGAAAAGAAAGAATGTGAATGTTTGTCATGGAGACCAGCATGATTCTGCCACTGCTACTAGCTCTCTGAATAGTTTAACATGCATTCACTCCTCAAAATATTCCTCTATTGCCTCACATAAGTGACTTCTTATGAGAGAAATTTCCCCCAAAGCACACTGCAGCACCTAGCTGGACAGTCTCCACCTCAGTACTGTAAGCAAAGACCCCCCCATTCCACCCCAGCATCATCCAGCAAGTAACAAAGGAGGACAGGATTTTCTAGTGGAGTCTTCAGAGGTCCTGCTCTACAGAATGGAGGAAATCCAGCAAGGAGAGCCTAGAGTCAAAAGCTGAGCCCCTGTTCTGTCAGAGTGTGCATGACTGTAGAAATGGTCAAAAGCCTATGGCTAGGGACTCCCTGGGTCCCATTGGAAGAACTTACTACTAACACTGTGCCAAATGGACATGTGACTAAACAACCTTATAAACATGTATCTTCTACCCATGAACTTGGACAGGTTTTAGTACTCCTCTAAGAAGCCTTTTTGGCTGGTAAGCAATGGTCAAAGCTGGGACTCATAACTGACTGAAGGCTTGGGAATAAGTAACTGCTGAGTGATTGGTCCAGGGACATCTGTGTCACACATTCCAAGGTCCAGAGAACATCAGAGAAGAGAAATGTAAGGACTGTGGGAGCAAAAGACAGAGAGAAATGAAATGGAACACTATCACCTGGATATTACATGACCTTGCAATTATGAAGCCATGACAGCTGTGACTGACATCATGGAAGATAAAAGAAGAGAGAGAAAAGGAAGGGTGGAGGAAGAAAGGAGGAAGAGAAATCATTTGGGAAGAAGAAGGCAAACAGAAGAGGTGGGGGATGAGAAAGACTTCTGGGTGGTCCAGGTGGTTACAGTGCACTGTATGTTAGATGTTTTAAAAAGAAGAGAAAGTGGGGCTCTTTTAAGGTCCTGCTAAGATAAAGGTTCTCACTCGTGAAATGATTCCTCCTTTCAAATTAACCCCTGTGGCAGGGGAAAAAATCACTCACACATGGATATTGGTGCCAATCTCGATTTTGATGGAGGTCTGGGCAGGTGATCTTTTATCTGAGTCACCTAATCTTATATCATATTCCCTTTCAAATAAATGTGAAAGCTAATAATAACTTAAGGCCCTAATTTCAGTAGTAAATATTTAAAATATTTTGAATGTGAACACTTTTTGCCCTGCACCCCAAACCGTGTGCTCTGGTAGGAAGCTAAGATCAATAAACTGTTGTTGAGTGACTGTTGTGTGGCTGCAATTTTGTCAGAAATGCTCTATTCATTTGAGCATTATGTTGTCAAAAACATCCCAGTACTTAGCAAAAATTGCCCCACAAATTAGTAAAGGCATTCTTTGTCAACCATCTGGCAAGCCATTAGATGAATAATTTTCTTCTTTTTTTCCCAGTCTAATGATTTCAGCACAGTCCACTACCAGATGTCTTCTGTTTCTGAACAAATGATGATAAAAAGTATTTTGGGATTATCCACAGATGTATAAACAGTGACAACTCTGAGCTCAATCTAAAGTGTAGTGTAGCAGACTGTGGGGATCCAAATGCAATGTACACTACTCAATTTCTACCCAACTTTATAGATGTTTTATGTGCCCCAGGATGATTCCAAAGGGAAAGTAAAATGGGACGTTCACAGATAAGCAGATGATATATGGTCACTTTGTTTTGTTATAGAAAGAAAATGTCAAATCAAGAGTTCTGTGATACAAATTTATGAAAAGTCAACATTATGATGAGACATGCCTGGTTTATGTTTTGAAGATCATGCAAAGTTTCTCTAGCAATGTGTTTCATTTTAATCAGCAATTCCACTTACCTTATGTTGTCTGTTTTTCACTAGAAATTCTGATGTTGTCCATACACTTGTTGTCATTTTTTCCCAGTGTATGCCTGGTTACCACCCTCTACAGAATGTACCAGAGACCTGGGAGGTGACTCTCAGAGTCCACCTCCAGTAGAAAGATAGGACATCAGATGGAGGGATGGGGTTGCCATCCCAAATCAAAAACTCTGACCCAGAATTGTTCCTGTCAGAAAGAACTGCAGGGACAAAAATGGAGAAGAGTCTGAGGGAAAGGAGGTCCAGTGACAGGCACAAATTAGGATCCAGCTCAAGGGGAGGTCCCAATGCCTGACACTATTACTGATAATATAGTGTGCTTACATACAGGAGCCTAATATGTCTGCCCTCTGAGAGGCTTAACAAGCAGCTTAAAGAGTCAAATGCAGATACTTACACCTAATCAATGGACAGAAGTCGGAGACTCCTGTGGTTGAATTAGGGAAAAGCTGGAAGAAGCTGAGAAGGAAGGTGACCCCATAGGAAGATCAGCAGTCTCAACTAACCTGGATCCCTGAGATCTCTCAGACTGAGCCACCAATGAAGCAGCATACGCCAGCATTTATGAGGCCCCCAACACATATACAGCAGAGGACTGCCTGGTCTGGTCTCAGTGAGAGAAGATATACCTAACCCTTGATAGACTTGAGGCCCCAAGGAGTGAGGAGGCCTGGTGGGGTGGGGTTGGGGGGTGGGGACATCCTCCTGGAGATGGGGGAGGGGCAGAGTTATGGGATGAGGAACAGTCAGAGGGTGGACTCGGAGGGGGATAAAGACTGAGCTGTAAAAAAAAAGATTAAAGAATAAAAATTTTTAAAAAATGAATCAGGTATTTATTGTTTTGTTTTGTTTTTCTCTTTGACAACTTTATAGATATACAATTGATTGCAATAAATTGCACTTAAATTATATAATTCAATGTCTTGAAATATTTATGTAAAAGAAACCACTGACTCATCCAAGACAGTGAACTTGCACGTCCTCCACTCTATAAGCTTCCTCCTTCTTCTTTGTCATCTTTGTGTTTTCACCTTCTTCTTTCAGTCAGGTAGCCACAAAATTGCTATCTGGAAATAACACTTGATTAGATCAGGCCACCGGGATTATCTTAATTAAATTTCAGGAACTTTCCTCTTTCGCCACTGATTAAGAGTCATCTTAGTCCATATGTGTTTTATTTTACTTTTCCCTCCGTAATCAGTCCTATGACTATCTTCTCACACCATAAAGAGTGCTAACATAGCCTCTAGTAAAAAGCCTTAGTCTTAATCTTGCTTGTATAACATGGCTTCCAGTTTATTTTTTTATAAGACTGAGTGTGTGAATAGGTGAGTCTCTGATTCTTATGCCTTCTTTTGGACTCTTTTCCTTCCGTTTGCTTAACTCTGGTATGATAAATAGTTTTATCTTCTTATATTTTATCTTGTTTATTTTATAAATAGTTTTACCTTATTATATTTTATCTTGTTTATTTTATTATTATCCCCTTGAAACCTGCTTGGTTTTTTGAGAGACAAAAAAAAAAGGAGTGGAATTGGATGGGAGAGGAAAATAGGGGAAAACTGATCTGGATAATACACACATACACACACACAGAGAGACACACACACATTTATCCACATACTTCTTCTTGTCTTTTTTCCATTTATGTCTGGTTATCTGCACTTGTGTGTGTCTGTATGTGTGTGTTTCTGTGTGTGTGTATGTGCTGAGGGGGGTAAAAACTATTTCAAAAAAAGGAAAAACAAATCCTTAGTTTCAACAAGGCTTAGTAAACTCTTTATAATTAAAGAGTCTATAAATACCCATCCATAGGCATGCACTCTATTTTTACCATGACACTTTTGAGCAGGAAGGAAATAATTTGATACATATTTAAAGAAACATGAGTTCCTAGAAAATCAGACCTTTTCCTTAAGTCATAAAATGAATCAACAAATATGTAATTCTCACCAACACCACAGGACAAATTCCATCTTTGGGGCATGTCCTATCTTGAAGATCATTTGCCTTAAAAAAATACAAAAATAAAAAAATAAATAAATGAAACCTTATTGGCAATTGTATCTTCCAACTGCACCAAGATAGATTATGTACTTAGAGTCTAAAAACTTTATATCCAAGGAACAAGTTTGTTGTAAACAAATCTTTTATGATGATAGTTTTAAAAGCAAAGGCTCATGCAAGAATGTCTTACCAAAAACACATCATGCTGGCATGACTCAGCAAACCACAAAAGGTCATGCCACAAGCCACAGGGTAAAGACATCATCCAGTATATTGTATTACTGGATGGTGATAGTGACATCATAGCAAACGTCTGGTGATGCCTGGAATATGGCAAGTCCCAAATGCCATACCCCAAAGGGGTAGAGTGTGTGTGTGTGTGTGTGTGTGTGTGTAAAAGAGAGAGGAGGTTATCTATGTGCTTTTTGAGACTAAAGGTTTTTTAAGTACGTAGAGAGTTTATTTATTCAGGAACAGGTGTTCTGAGAACATTCTCTTCTGTTAGACTCTAATTGCTAGATGATGCTCTTACCTCACTAATGTGAGGGCACTCCAGCTGTTTGTGCTGATTTCACAGCTAGTTCCTGGGCCTTGCACTTCCCAATATGCACAACGTTTTTGTTGGTCACCTGACAGAGTTAATGAGTGAAGAAAAGACCCCTTGGTGAATACAAACATATACATTGGTGAAACAGCACTCAGACTTCCAGAGCCAGCGCTGTTGTTTTGTTTGCTTATTTAATAATAGTGCATGACACTGTGGTCACAGAGGACCAGGAGGATGGCAAGGACTCAAGGAAGCATACCAATTGGAGGCAGTGACACCGTGGTTAGGACACAGCACAGCTGGACTTAGTGCAAAGAATGTCGTGGGACACTAGTTTCTGCTGTTATTGACCTGATATTTCCTCTGCATTCATTTATATTCAACATCTAATATTTGGAGATAAATAAATAAAAGACAATGTAGTTTGAAGGGCTGATGAGGGAGAGGGGGAAGGGAAGGAGGAAGAGAGGAAGGAAGGAAGGAAGGAAGGAAGGAAGGAAGGAAGGAAGGAAGGAAGGAAGGAAGGAAGGAAGGAAGGAAGGAAGGCATCTATGTGTGCATTTAAATGACAATCACCCAACTTTCATTTTCATCAGAAAAACAATGGGTTTCCTCCAAAATTATCTTCGATGCAGTTCATAGAAGGCACTGTTATTATATTTCAGCTTTGTATGCAGTGCCCAGTATACAGAAGTGGTTTGAGAACCTTCTAAAATGGAGGAGGTGAGTAAAAGAATAGAAAAACAGAATCTGTCGGATTGGATTAGTTCCTATTCAAAAGTTGCAATGCAGATGATAAAGGTAAAGAAGAAAGTAGGGAGAATGACGTTGAGCAAGGAGAGTAAGGCCAGAGAGAGAAGAGGGCTTTAGAGGCTAATGTCCAGTGTGAGATGAGCTGGATCTTGGTTTAGGAAAGGCATCTAAGTAAAACGTTATGGGACAGAAACGTGGGCAGAGTATAGGACAATCCAAGACAACAGTACTAGTGCTGCGGAGCCTGATAAGCATGCAAATGCTCTCTAAGGCAGCAACCTTTCTTCCAAGTACACAGGATGGGGTTTGAGATAAAAATGGGGTGTTGAGTGTATTTGCCTCACATCTGCAATGCAAATTGCACAGAGCGCCTTGTAGAAGCTTTGTAAGTGTCTTTCAGAAAGAAAGAAAACACATCAAGAGGGGACCAAAGATGATTGTTCAGTCTTTAAGAGCACCAGCTGTTCTTCTAGAAAGCCCGGGTTCAGTTCCCAGCATCCATGAGGCAGCTCACAGTGCTGTCTGTAACTCCAGTTCTGAGGGATCCTACACACATTTTTTTTAAATGTCAAAAGGTCGTGGTGTGCATGCAGCGAAGAGGATGTTGGAAACAGAGGTACTTAACTAGTGCTAAAGTTACTTCATGATGCTGAAGGTCTGTTGTTAGTGTGGGTACGAGTACTCCTTTTCTTTATTTAAATCCATGGAGGAAAAAAAAAAAAAAAAAACATACTGAAACTGATACCAATGTAATTTCTCTGAAGAACTTTTAAATATTTTTAATTTTATAATACACTAGAATCAAAAATCAAAATATTCATTCTTGCACAATAAAATGCAAGATGGGCTGCACTTCTGTCCCTACTTGTAACATCTGTTCTCATCCAACCCTTAAAAATCATGCCCACAATTCAGGGTCCGTGAGCAGCACAGCCTCATCTAGGAAAACAACTGCATGAGTACCACTCTGTGCCTTGCTCTCCCCAGAAGCAGGACATTGGAGGGGGCAGTTGAATCACCTGCGGTGGGTAGTGTTGAACCTCTTCGGCTCCAAAGTCCTAGAGATGGGACCAACAAGCATGATGAGAACCAGGAGCTTTGCTTTCTATCCTTGCAGTCAGTCCAGGTTGAGTCCAGTGGAACTTCATCTCAAACTGAGAGAAATCATGGTAACTGTTCTTTAATCTTTTTTTTTTTTCCACATTCCAGTCGTTATCCCTCTCCCAGTTGGCCCTCTGACTTTTCCTCATCCCATACCCCCCCTCGCCCTGCCCCCATCTCCAAGAGAATGTCCCCACCCCCACCCCCACCCCACCAGACCTCCCCACTCCCTAGGGCCTCAAGTCTATCAAGGGTTAGGTGCATCTTCTCTGACTGAACTCAGACCCCACAGTCCTCTGCTGTTTGTGTGTTGGGGCCTCATCTCAGCTGCTGTGTGCTGCTTGGTTGGTTGGTCAGTGTCTGAGAGATCTCGGGTTAGTTGAGACTGCTGGTCTTCCTATGAGGTCACCCTCCTCCTCAGCTTCCTCCAGCTTTTTGCTAATTCAACCACAAGGGTCCCCAGCTTCTGTTCCTTGGTTAGGTGTAAGTGTTGGGCCTCTCAGAGGGCAGGCATGCTTGGCTCCTGTCTATAAGCACACCATAGCAACATCAGGGCTTAGAGCATCCCCTTGAGCTGGATTTCAATTTGAGCCTGTCACTATGCCTTCTTTCCCTCACTCTCTTCTCTATTTTTGTCCCTGAAGTTCTTTTAGACAGGAATAACTCTGGGTCACAGTTTTTGACTTGGGATGGCAACCCCATCATCATCCCTACACTTGATGTCATGTCTTTCTTTCTATTTTTTTTCCTCTTTAATTTTTTTTTGGATATTTTCTTTATTTACATTTCAAATGTTTTCCCCTTTCCAGGTCTCCTCTTCAGAAACCCCCTATCCCATCCCCCATTCCCCTGCCTCTATGAGGGTGCTCCCCCACCCACCCACTCCCTCCTGCCTTCCATGCCTGGCATTCCCCTGGCATCAAACAACCTCAGGTCCAAGGGCCACTCCTCCCACTGATGTCCAACAAGGCCATCCTCTGCCACATATGCAGCCAGAACCATGGGTCCCTCCATGTGTGCTCTGGTTGGTGGTCCAGACCCTGGGAGCTCTAGGGGGTCTTGCCAGCTGAAACTGTTGCTCCCCCCTTATAGGGCTGAAAACCCCCTCAGCTCCTTCAGTCCCTTCTCCAACTTCACCACTGGGGACCCTGCGCTCAGTCCAATGCTTGGCTGCAAGCATCCTCTTCAGTATTGGTCAGGATGTAGTGGAGCCTCTCAGGAGACAGCCATATCAGGCTTCCATCAGCAAGCTCTTCCTGGCATCTACAATAGCATCCAGGTTTAGTGACTGTATATGGGATGGGTCCCAGGGTGGGGCAGTCTCTGGGTGGTCATTCCTTCAGTCTCTGCTCCACACTTTGTCTTCATATTTTGAGTATGAGTATTTTGTTCCCCCTGCTAAGAAGCACTGAAGCATCCACACTTTGGTCCTCCTTCTTCTTGGGCTTCATATGGTCTGTGAGTTGTAGTGTGGGTATTCAGAGCTTTTGGACAAATATCTACTTATCTGTGAGTGCATGCCATGTGTGTTCTTTTATGACTGAGTTACCTCAATACCTCAGGATGATATTTTCAAGTTCCATCCATTTGCCTGTGAATTTCATGAAGTCATTGTTTTTAATAGCTGAGTAGTACTCCATTTTATAAATGTACCACATTTTCTGTATCCATCCCTCTGCAGAGGGACATCTGGGTTTTCTCCAGCTTCCGGCTATTATAAATATGGTGGCAATAAACATACTGGAGCATGTCCAGTGTTCTGAGGAACCACCAGACTGATTTCCAGAGTGGTTGTACCAGCTTGCAATTCCACCAGCAATGGAGGAGTGTTCCTCTTTCTCTGCATCCTTGCCAGTATCTGCTGTTACCTGAGTTTTTGATCTCAGCCATTCTGACTGGTGTGAAGTGGAATCTCAGGGTCATTTTGATTTACATTTCCCTGATGACTAAGGATGTTGAACATTTCTTTAGGTGTTTCTCAACCATGTTCTGTCTTTCTACTGGAGATAGACTCTAGAAGTTCCCTCTCCCCAGTGTAGGGCATTTCATCTAAGGTTCCTCCCTTTTGAATCCTGAGAGTCTCTCACCTCCCAGGTCTCTGGTACATACAAGAGGGTTCTCCCAGCAATCACCATCTCTGACCTCAAGCTGTACTACAAAGCAATTGTGATTTAAAAAAAAAAAAAAACTGCATGGAATTGGTACAGTGACAGGCAGGTAGATCAATAGAATAGAATTGAAGACCCAGAAATGAACCCACACACCTATGGTCACTTGATCTTTGATAGAGGAGCTAAAACCATCCAGTGGAAAAAAGACAGCATTTTCAACAAATGGTTCTGGCTCAACTGGCAGTTAGCATGTAGAAGAATGTGAATTGATCCATTGTTATCTCCTTGTACAAAGCTCAAGTCCAAGTGGGTCAAGAACCTCCACAGAAAACCAGATACAGCGAAACTTATAAGAGGAGAAAGTGGGGAAGAGCCTCGAACATATGGGCACAGGGGAAAAATTCCTGAACAGAACTGTAAAGCCTTGTGCAGTAAGATCAAGAATTGACAAATGGGACCTCATAAAATTGCAAGTTTCTATAAAGCTTAGAATGCCCAAGATACAATTCACAAACCACATGAAACTCAAGAAGAAGGAAGACCAAAGTGTGGATACTTCGATCCTTCTTAGAAGGAGGAACAAAATACCTATGAAAGGAGTTACAGAGACAATGTGTGGAGTAGAGACTGGAGCAATGACTATCCAGAGACTGCCCCACCTGGGGATCCATTCCATGTACAACCACCAAACCCAGTCACTATTGTGGATGCAACAAGTGCTTGCTGACAGGAGCCTAATATAGCTGTCTCCTGAGAGGCTCTGCTAGTGCCTGACAAATACAGAAGTGGATGCTCACAGCCATACATGGGACTGAGCACAGGGTCCCCAATGAAGGAACTAGAGAAAGAACCCAAGGAGCTGAAGGGGTTTGCAGCCCTATAGGAGGAACAATATGAACTAACCCGTACCCCCAGAGCTCCCAGGGACTAAACCACCAACCAAAGAAAACACATGGTGGGACTCGTGGCTCCAGCTGCAAGTGTAGCAGAGGATGGTCTAGTAGGTCATGGGAGGAGAGGCCCTTGGTCCTGTGAAGGCTCTAAGCCCCAGTATAAGGGAATGCCAGGGCCAGGAAGTGGGAGTGGGTAGGTTGGTGAGAGGGGGAGGGGGGAGTAGAGGGGGGAGGAGTTTTTTCAGAGGGGAAACCAGGAGAGGGGATAACATTTGAAATGTAAATAAAGTATCTAATAAAAAAAAAAAAAAAAAGAGGGTCCCCCCCACCTCCTGAGGTTGCCTGTTTCCATAATTTCTGCTAGACCTCAGGGTTTCAGTCCTGCCCCACCCTCATACCTGATAATGTTCCCCTTTTCCCCTCCCGGTCCCCTCTTAATTTACATTTATTTGCAGTCCTTTCCATTTTACCTGTGTCTTTGCAGGATAGCTTTCCTGATTCTTATCTGGTGGTAGTTTTCACTTTCCTTCAGCACTTTGTGATTATGGTCCAAAGTCTTCTGAGTTCTACAGTTCACAGTGAAAAGTCTCCATTTATCTATCATATCATGCATTTTCCATTTCTGCCTCCCACATTTTCCAGTAGTCAAATACTTGTTTTATTCTATGAGCGTTTTGACTATGATATATCTAAAAGTAATATTCACTACACTAACTTCTTACAGTTTAGTGAGTTTTTGAAACTGGAATTTGCTATTCTGCATTAAACTGGAGAGTCCTGGACCATTATTTCTCTCAGCATCTTTCTTCTGACTCCTTTCTTACTCTGGAATTCTATTTACAGATACATTAAGCTCTTTCTCAATATCCCAGAAATTGTCAGTTTTTATTTTTAAAATTTATGTTTTTCTTTTGTAATTTCATATGTACATACATTCTTTCATCAAGACCCCCAATTATTCTTTCTTTTAATGGTTTCTTGTTTTATTTTATGTGCATTAGTGTTTTCCCTACATATTGGTGTTGGATCTCCTGGACCTGGAGTTACAGACAATTGTGAGCTGCCATGTAGGTGTTGGGAATTCCAGATCCTCTGGAATGCTCTTAGCTGCTGAGCCATTTCTTCAGTCCCCTATTTATTTTTATTCTTTTCCTCATCTCAGAAAATCCTTTCTGCTAAGTCCCCTTGTTACTTCATGTGCTCTCTGTCTTTCTGTCTCTCTCCCTCTGTGTGTGTGTGTGTGTGTGTGTGTGTGTGTGTGTGTGTGTGTGTGTTACAGCGACCATGGATGTTAGCAATTTAGGCTCAGAATTTGTATATTACTTCTGAGGGTCTTACATAGCCAATTTTTTTTAAACAACTCTAGCCACTTCTTGCACCCTAAATGCTGAAATTGGCACCATTGTCTGGCAAAAGTGCAGTTTATTTATGGTGCCATTTTTCATAGTCATGTCTGTGAACACTGAGCACCATATCACCCTTGAGCCATAATCTGAAAATGTACAATTCAAAGCCATTTCAACTGCAAGTTCAGAAAACCTCCTCTCAAAGATTTCTGTTTGTTTTTAATGCTTTCTCCTGTCTTTACATAGATTTTTTTTTATCACGTGATTTTTTTATAATTTTTTGTTAACATTTTACTTCTCTGATAGTAAGTACATTCTTTTTTTCTAAACTACTATTTATTACACATTTAATACCAAAATACTCCGGGTGGTAGTGGCACACTCCTTTAATCCCAGCACTTGGGAGGCAGAGGCAGGCAGATTTCTCTTTTCTTTTTCTTTCTTTCTTTCTTTCTTTCTTTCTTTCTTTCTTTCTTTCTTTCTTTCTTTCTTTTTTGATATTTTCTTCATTTACATTTCTTTTTAAGGCATTTTTATTAGACATTTTCTTCATTTACATTTCAAATACTATCCCCAAAGCCCCCAATACCTTCCCCCCACCCTGCTCCCCAGCCCACCTACTCCTGATTCCTGGCCCTGGCATTCTGCTGCACTGGGGCATATGATCTTCCAAATACCAAAGGCCTCTCCTCCCACTGATGGCTGACTATACCATCCTCTGCTACATATGTAATTAGAGACACAGCTCTGGGGGTTACTGGTTAGTTCATATTGTTGTTCCTCCTATAGGGTTGCAGACCCCTTTAGCTCCTTGGGTACTTTCTCTAGTTCCTTCATTAGGGACCCTGTGTTCCATCCAATAGATGACTGTGAACATCCACTTCTGTATTTGCCAGGCACTGGCATAGCCTCACAAGAGAGAGCTATATCAGGGTCCTGTCTGCAAAATCTTGCTGGCATATGCAGTAGTGTCTGGGTTTGGTGGTTGTATATGGGATTGATCCCTGGGTGGGGCAGTCTCTGGATGGTCCTTCCTTCTGTCTCAGCTCTGATCTTTGTCTCTGTAACTCCTTCCATGGGTATTTTGTTCCCCATTCTAAGAAGGAGCGAAGTATCCACACATTGCTCTTTTTTCTTCTTGAGTTGCATGTGTTTTGCAAATTGTATCTTGGATATGCTAAGTTTCTTGGCAAATATCCACTTATCAGTGAGTGCATATCATATGTGTTCTTTTATGATTGGGTTACCCCACTCAGGATGATATCCTTCAGATACATTCATTTGCCTAAGAATTTCATGAATTCATTGTTTTTAATTGCTGAGTAAATGTACCACATTTTCTGTATCCATTCCTCTGTTGAGAGACATCTGGGTTCTTTCCATCTTCTGGCTATTATAAATAAGGCTGCTATGAACATAGTGGAGCAGATGGCTCAGTGGTTAAGAGCACTGACTGGTGGGTGGATTTCTAATTTTGAGGCCAGCCTGGTCTACAAAGTGAGTTCCAGGACAGCCAGGGCTACACAGAAAAACCCTGTCTCGGAAAAAACAATAATAATAATAATAATAATAATAATAATAATAATAATACCAAAATACATTTTAATAAACAATATGAAATAGTTTATCTATACAACAATATTAAAAAGAGAACATTTAGATTATAATAGGCTAACTTGTTCAATATCACTCAATTAACCTTTAGTTTGGGGGTTGGGTTGGGTTGGGTTGGGTTGGTTTTGAGACAAGGTCTCACACTATAACCCAGGCTAGACTGAACTCAGGCCAATCCTCCCACACCATCCACTGAGTCCATGCATCACTACACATAGCTCAATATCATTGAATTTAATATGTTAAATTTAAATCAAACACACATGTCTCTGACCTAAGCATTATTTACTAATATATTCCTGCAAATCAAACAATGATTTGTAAGCTACATAAAGAACTTAGAACAGATGTGTTGATTCTGATTAATGGAGTTAGTCCTCATAAGTAGCCTATTAAATGGATACCACTGTCAATCAATTCAATAAATGAGAAAACACTACAGTTTAACTTGTCTATAAAATTAACTTCTAAAGCCAAGATTCAAAAGTATTTTCATTTGTATTCTTAAATCCCACTGTTAATCATGAGTCATTCTATGAGTAAAGATAAAATCAAAAGAAAGATTATTGTCAAGGAATAGAAGACTATTTTTAGAATAATAAATTGTAGTCCTCTTTGAAAAGCCAATTATAGGCAATAAAGCTGCCTGAAGTTGGCTTTTGGAGGCTGTAGTACCCTATTCAAATCTAGATAGTGAAATGCCACCTGTCCTAAGGCTATTACTAAATCTACATTTCCTAGAATAGATTATTCATGGGAGTCACAAACTACGCCAAGGTGAGTTTATTTCTTTAAGTAAATATTTTCCTAATTCACACACAGCAACAGTTTCTGTCTACACAGTTCCCAAAATGAGGGAGCCACCTTTTCTTTTATTTTCAAACCTGTGAGACAGATGGTCTGGGAAATAATTTGTGTATTAAGCAAATAGTTTTATTTCCATAAAGAAATGACTGGAGAAAGTGATATAACTCACCAGAGAATGCCTTGGAAACCTGCTGGTTAAGTTTCTCAGTCCAGTAGGCTCTAAGGAAAAATCCAAGTGATTGATTTTTCTGAAAGAAAAAATATCAACCCTATTATTCTTTGATGTAAGTTAAACTAATAAGGGTGTTAGGTACAAATAAAGTAGAATTAAGTTTGCAAGCAACTTTAACATTGTGTGTTTAACACAGCATAGAAAGGCAATACAGAAATCACATTGACTATACCCATCTTATTTCCTGCCCCATGGCATCCTTTATTCTTGTGAGAGTAACCACCTTAAAATAAATACAGAAACCTGTTCTCAATGTATAAGCACATTACAGCACTTTCTCAGCTACTGAAATAAAATCTACATAAAAGGACATTCCCAATTACTACATTCATAGAAGACACATAATAAATAGTCCCTTGAGGTACTTACCTCTCCTCTGGCATTCTGTTAACACTTGGAAAGTCCTCTGCTCAGCTCTGGAAGGCCAAAAGAATCGGTGTTGCTAAAATAAACTATCAACCTCCAGGAATATCTGCATCTCAACATTAGCTGTTAAAGTGGGAAGCCCTTCTAGATTCAAGGAAATAAATCATCAGGTAATGAGGACGCTGTGAGGAAACAACGAGTGAATTACCTGCTCTGAGCACAAGGTATTTCTTAGAACCTGTTCAATGATATTATGTAAGCAGTCCTCTAGGACATCCGTTTCCTAAGATGGCCACTAAATTGGCTGTGGCTGAAGTCAAATTATGCCTTGTCTCTGTTCATTAAAAGACTTGATGGCTCAGACCACCTCTAACATAAGATTGTTTTAAAAAGGAAGTGACAATGTGGGATCAGAGAAACAGGTGATAATGAGATTAAATTTTGAACAGAATAAATGATGAGATGACAGTGTCCCAGTGACGCAGTTGCTTCTGATGCTCATTTAAGCAAAAGTCACATCAGGTTCTGCATCACCAGCATGTATGTTTTCAAGTGTTCAGCTTCTCTCTCAGTGATACTCTAAGTGAAAATATTTAAAAGGCTTAAGTCAGGAAAGACATTCTACTGACATCTTATATTACAGAAACATATTTAATATCCAATTCTGCTCAACAAGTGTATTCTCTAAATAATAAATAGTATCTCTACTGCATGCCTTGTATATTTTCATTATTCTTTATAAACCTCATCTCAGTTTAGTAACCACAACTATTTCAACCAAAAGAAATCTTTAAACTCAGAGGCCACCACTGATATAAAATATGTTTGTACAATTCGTAGGTGAATAAATAACAGCAAATGCATAGGACAGTATAAAAACACCAGGTAAAATATAAGAGCAGTTCTCTCCATGAGCTAACTTGTGCTGGCCCATTTTTGACTTTCAGCAGCTTTAGAGGACACCTAACTTAACATTATGCATGGGTTTCTTGGGTTGAATCATCATCACACCTCTAGCTATCCTAGTAAACCCAACAAAAGAACAGGATTTCCTCTACAGTGGTAAAATAGATATGGCTAGAGATATAAGCCAAAGATGACATTCTGAGAATAGCTACTTCCAATGAATATAAATGAGACCTCCGTTTGTGCTCACAGAGCACATGATTTCCTTCACTACCAGAGGTGTTTTAGTTTAACTCATAGCACCTAAGTTATATTCAATAAGATCCTAAGCTAGATTTTTCTTCTGTAATAGTCAACAACTATGCAAACAGCCTAGAAGGAATCCAACACAACACTACAACATCTGAAGAGTCACTAACCTACGTGAACTGATGGCACAGCTACAAATAACATGCACACTATTCGGCCTAAGAGCCAGAAAGTATTTCAACAACAACAAAAAAATTGTTACATGAAAATCTTTAAGAACTTTAGTGTTTTGATTCTGGGACTGAATTTAGGCATATTACCCATGCATGAATCATCTCTCATCTCCTGTCTAATCTTTAAAAGCTAGCCTTTTACATACACCCAACAACCTAAGACATGTTTTTAATTTGGAAAAGTATTTTGGCAAAAGTTCTTCTCACCCACTCAATTCATAACCATTTGACTTCTGAGTGACTCAGTTTCAAAGTCAGACCTACTACCTACGTAGTGAGAGTACTGCCAAGACAATGCAGTGTGCTTCTGTTTTCTCCACTGTTTTGTTGATAATCACCCTGGACACATAAAGCCACGGTGGCCCCTGAGAAGTGCGATGAGACTAATCATATGTGGTGAAATGCTGATGTGCTATTACAGAATAGTCAGTGCTACTACAGATGAGTCACTAACTTTCAGATTGTGTGTCAACACTGATACATAGTATTGATGAATCAGATGACGTAACAACAGTAGCAGTATTTTTTCTCATTTAAAAAGGTTTTAAAGCCATTATATCAGCATGCTATCAAAGATTTTTTTAGCATCAGATGTTAAATATCACTATACATGCAGCTGTTCTCATTGTTCTCAGTGGTTGGTAGATGTGTGCTTCTGTGGTCTTCGGTTTTACTCATCCATTTGTATTTCCCATCAGTTATAATCAGTCATGATAATGTAGATTAAAAGAAATTTTGCCTAAGCTTCTTCCTACAGTATCAAACTCTACCTTATGACTGCATCAAGACAATATCCCACAAAAGAGAATACTGCAATGTGTGAAGTTTGTAACGGTATTATTTATAAGATACTTATAGGCTGAATATGTCACTGCGGTGTCTTAATGAATAGTTGCTTATTACAGAGAGAATTTTGTTTCCAAAAATGATGAAGAAATGAGATATAAATAGGGGATTAAAAAAAACACATTTGAGAGACAGGCGTATTTACATCTACAAAATGAGAAGAATGACACGTTTCCTATGAGATTTTATTACTATATGAGAGAAATTGCATTCTAAGCACAATGCTTTCTTTTTTACATTTTCTTTTTTTATTGGATATTTTATTTACATTTCAAATGTTATTCCTTTTTTCCAGTTTCCCCTCCAGAAACCACATATCCCATCCCCTCGACCCTGCTTCTATGTGGGTGCTTCCCCACCTACCCATCCACCCACTCCCACCTCCCTGCCCTGACATTCCCCAACACTGGAGCATGGAGCCTTCACAAGACAAAGGGCCTCTCCTCCCACTGATGTCCCACAAGGCCAGTCTCTGCTACATATGCAGCCTTGGGTCTCTCCATGTGTATTCTTTGGTTGTTGGTTTAGACCCTTGGAGCTCTGGGAGGGAGGAAGGGTATTGTGGTTTGAACTCACGACCTTTGGAAGAGCAAGCAGTCTGTGCTCTTAACCACTGAGCCATCACTCCAGGCCTTCTAAGCACAATGCTTAAACTTAGGAGATGTCTAGTGGGAGTAGATAGATGCCTAATGAGTGGTGCAAACAAGCACCACTAATTAATTGATGACAATTAGAAATGAGGTACAGGAACTATACAACAGAGCAGCCAAGGGAAACTTCAGGCATGAGGCAGAACTTCAGTGAGACCTGAAAGATGGTTAGGATATGAGTGTGCAGAGTGAATGGTGTAGTCGGACAGGCTGTTTGGATGGAGTAATTGAAGGATACACACATCACGTATGCTCAACCATAACTGAAGCAGAAGGTGTGGCTTTCAGTTGACCATGATGTAAAACTGGAAAAAAAAGAACAACAACAACAAAAAAGCACTTGAATAAAAAACCGACATAATCTGCACTAAATAGTGGGGAATAAAAATGGGACTGATAATTTTGCATATTATCAAAAATGTTCATACAAATTAATGGGATCTAAGTAAAAAAGTAAAAATAAACCCAAGATAGTATAATAAGAGTAACCAATAGATTTAGAAGCATGTTTACATTTAAGGCATGGCTCTGCCATGTCATATTCCATTTCAGAGATGTACAGAACTCTAACTTTCAGTACAAAATGTTATAGTTAATCTCTGTTTTTTTCTTTTCCTTTTTTTTCTTTTTTTCAAGACAGGGTTTCTCTGTGTAGCCCTGGCTGTCGTGGAACTCACTCTGTAGACCAGGCTGGCCTTGAACTCAGAAATCTTCTTGCCTCTGCCTCCCAAGTGCTGGGATTAAAGGCATGCGACACCACTGCCCAGCAGTTAATCTGTTTTTAACCCAGCATACTAAATGTGTTTGGCTAACTGACATATGCAAATGTAGGAACACATGATACAACAGTAATCAGATATTACTTAATGAGTTAATTGTGTGTCTAGTTTTTAAAAGAAATTTTCTACAGTACTACATCACTCTGGTTATAAACCAACCATTCATCAAAACTCATCAATTAGAAGAACACGTGAAGCAATAATTGTTAATACTTAACAACATGACCTGTAAGACATATCAAAGATTCTTATATATTTAATGTCTTCTGTGATCCAACTTTTAAGACATAATGGAAATATTTTGCTTTAAATAATTAATGATCAATTTCAAATTTGACATTTCTTCTGTAATATATGATTACTGTCAAAACATTAAAGAAAGGCACTTCAGTTCAACTACTGACTTCAATAGATGTTGAAAAATAATCAGTTTTTACTTCAATAGAAATTCCTTCTTATAGTATAATAAGTTTTAATAGTAAACATGCAGAAATTTCTCACACATCCTCTTGATCTTGTATTTATTACTTTTTCCTTCAGGATAAAGAAAGTCACTATCAGGATAAAAAGGATTCAGGACCACACCTTAAAATGAATATGATGTGGGATGGAGACACATACCTCTTATCCTAGCACTGGAGGGGCTTAAATAAGAGCTCCTAGATACCAAAGCCATCCTGATCTATCTAATGATAATAACAACAATAAAAAGAAGTAGAAAGTCATACAAAACACGCCTAAACATGGAGGTAAGAAAACATTCATTAACTTTTACCAATGAAATTACAGTGTCTTACAACTGAAAGCTGTAACAAGCATGCTTAGCACTGACCATAAAAGAAACTAAAAATAAAGTATATCTTGTTGACACCTGTATCCCCATCCACCTGCCACTTCCTGACAGAGTAAGGCTGCATTTTACAACACCTTCAAGTCAACAACTACATTTGGGCAGGTAGAGAAGGGGTATAGATCTGAGAGGAGTTGGAAGAGGGAGGTGAACATGATCAAAACACATTGTATAAAATTCAAAATAAAATTCGATTTACATGCCATTATGTATGCTTCCAATATCCTCATGTCCTGATACACACAGCTTTGTGCTCAGAATCAATTTTCTGCTTCCCACTCAAGATCCTGTCAAATAAATTAAATAATAGTCACAAGATTGAAATCTATAATGAAAATATAACCTGTACCTGAGATAGTATGAGCATGAAGAATCTGAGTTTCAATAGATACGTTTTGAGACAAGTTGATTTAATATTGAGTGAGAAAATTGATTGCTGCCTTAAAAACTGTAGCGTGAACACAGATAAACTCTGGAAGAATTCTTCAAATCGAATAGTTTATAATTAACTCCCCACTTTCATTCTATCTGAAAAGAGTCAAATCTACTTGAAGCTAATTTTTAAAAAAATTACTACTACCATTTATTTATTTATTTACTATTTATTTGAGAGAATGAGAACATTCTGTCCTACCTTTAGTGGGGTACTGCAATAAGGGTAGCAGCAATCACTCCACTCTGGACAGCTCGATAAACAGCCTAAGGCTAAAGAAAGACTTCTGTTTCTGTTCAGTCTGGTTCCAAAAAGCCCCGAATCGGCACTGAAGAGCAATAAATACAGCACTACGAGAGGTACTGCGAGGAGAGGCAGCAGTCTCAGAACAGAGCTCAGACCCAGTGAGTGACCTTCCACAGTCAACTGTGGACAATGGTGGAAAGGTGGAAACACTTTTCATCCTTACAAACTGGTTTCATCTTCATTCTGATAGATAGAAGCTCAGAAAGTGCTTGGCACATTTATTATCTCTGGAATAGGACCCGCATGTCAACGTTTCAGTACCGCTGACTGATGAACAAAAAGCAATCTTCCCGCTGGCTGAGGACCATACTATCTAACTCAGTAGCAGACATTATGAAAGGGGCTCACGGTGTGTTGGCAACCTAGTAAGAGTTATCCCAACACCCTTGAATTATATGGCAGTTGAAACCTCTATACATTGCTGCTGGATTAAAGTCCCTTTTGAATGCAGTGACTGTATTTTTTATAATACACTGTAGTGTTCAGCACCACCCTGATATCTAGTGTCCATTAAACCAATAAGAGAGAATTTAAAGAGACGGTAATAGATAGGACTTGAGGGGCAATTTAGCTGTTAGTTTTAATCTAGCTGTGCCTTAGGACCTCTAATGAAACTGACATCATCTAAGGTAGTCCAGTAGATAAAACAGAGGAAGGACCAGTGATTACACTGGAGAACTCCGCGTCCTCCTGAAGCATTTTCTAAAACAGGTGCCTCCTTTAGGCTTACTCTGAGGACCTCACCATGGCGCCCAGAGCAGGTTACTTAGGGAAATGCCAGTTCCAATTCTATAATTGTAACAATAAAATGTATCTGGGTGATGTCACCACAGGTACTAGCATGTGCCCTAGGTACTAGCGTGAATAAATTAAATAGTGACCCATTTATTCATTATAGTGTTCTTATAAAGTTACTTTTAAATTAAAAGAAGAAAGATGGCCAATGAGATTACTCTGTGGATAAAGGTGTCTCTCATCAAATACAAATATGCTAGATCAACTCCCAGAACCTCCAAGTTTTCTTTTGACCTCCTGCAGTAAATATGATTTTCAGTGGATGTGTGTCTTCTGCTGAAAATTAAGTGACTTTTTCTTACACAGCTACTCATTTGATCTAACAAAACTGAGAAACAGAGAGGGGGAGTATTTGTGGTATTCACTCAACTGTAGATGGACATCTAGGTTGGATCCATATCATAGTCATTGTAGACAGTGGAAATGAATGCATACAGAATGATACAAGGTATAAATTTATTGGGAAACTCACTAAGCTGCCTCTGCAGTCAAATATTTTGTTCTTTTTTCTCAAAAAAAAAGCTGTTTTAATCTTATTAATTGCTGGGCTATATGAAGAAAATGATTTTGTGAAAAGCAGTTTGGGGTAATGAGTGATTATTCAGCCATACTTTCAAATTAACATGACTGAGATCTGAGTGCACTGAATTTTAAGCAATAGAGATTATTGAAAAATGTTGATTTGCTCAAAAAAGTAATGCAGGTATGTGAATGAGAAGGTGTGTAGATCAATCCCTGGCAGCAGAAAGCTGGATTCTTTTCCATTGTTTATAGGCTCTGCTGTCAGTGGAACAATAGATTTTTTTGGAGAATTTAAGATCTTTCCACAGAAAATAAAAACACAACTTGACAGATGAGTCACACTTGAGTATCAATTATCTTTAAATTTTTGTAGGTATGCTTCTTGAACTGACTTTAGAATTAACATTACTGACTCATCTTTCCAATGAAGACCGAGAGTAAACTCTTAAATTCCTAGAGATTCAACTTTGAAATGAGTGTATCAATCTTAAACTATCCTTATACATTTAGAACTTGAACAAACTGTAAGCACGAGTCTATAAACCTTACTTGGTATTTTTCATGAAATTCTTGACATCAGAATAAAGCTACAGGTAGTGGATAACTAAGTGAGAGACTGTGCCCTTGGCACAGCAAAGCCACAGGTTCCTTACCCAGTAGCAATAGATAGATAGATAGATAGATAGATAGATAGATAGATAGATAGATAGATAGATAGACAGATAGATAGACAGACAGACAGACAGACAGACAGACATACACATACATACATACATACATACATACATACATACATACATACATACATACATACATACATGGTTTGAATGCTAGTGTGAACAGGCCAGGTACTACCTGGTTTTGCACTCCAGGCTGCTCAGCCCAATTGTGTTTCCTATTTGCCCATTTTCCTAATTCACACCTACTTTGCTCTCAAACTTTCTAACAATTTTTCCCACCTTCGTTATCACCTGAGACTCTCATCCTCTATTTCCCTTAGAAGAGAAAATGTCCCACTTCTCACCTTTCTCCTTGTCTCCTTCTTCTTGCCCCAACTTCTGTAGACTGTCATTCCATTCTGATTTCTTCGGAGATCAATCAGCTTGTTTAGATTTGCATTATGGTAAGATCATGCAATAGTTATTATTCCTGTGTCTTGCTTACTTCCATTAACACAGTGATGGCCAATTCCATCTCTGCTTTTACATATGGCGGGATTTCCCTCTCTCTTCTGTCTTAACACTAGTGTGATGTGGATGCCCTTCACTCACTAGATGATCAGTTCCAAGATTTCCAAGATTGATTCTATATGTTGTCTATATTAATAGTGCTACAAAGAACTCGGGAGCTCAAGTGTTTTTTCATTATACTTATTTCATTTCTATTAGATATATTCTCAGCAGAAGAGTTTCTATCTCATAGAGTGGGTCCAAATTTCAGTTTTAAAGGAAATTCTACTCTTCCTCCCAGCTCAATAGACTTAAGCATAACACTGAGGTGTGGTAATAAATGATAGAATGATAGAGTGACTATATATATATATATATATATATATATATACATATATATATGCACTCAATATCTCAAAAAGCTAGAAAAAATGTCACAGAAATGCAGATATATGACTGATAAAACAAGTATTTTTAACATGATAGATAACTACAAATACATAATACATACACACGCTGAAATATCACGTTACCCCATTATTGTATGCCATTTTATATTTTTATTTATCAGTTAAAATTAAAATAAGAACACAAGTAAATAATAAAATACTTTTAAAAATAAGAAAATACTATCCATCACTGTAACCTGGCTATCTTAGTCAGTTCTGATTCACGTTCCCTTCTTTTTCTCCAGTTACCTAGAAATAGCTATGTACCTCGTCACAGCCACCTCCTCCATGGATGCCTTAGGACTTCTCCAATCATTTGTATCCTGTCTCTCTCAGTCTTCCATTATCAATACTCCTTTATGCAAATCTTTGAATTTTTCATGTCCATATTCTAACATTATTATTTTTCATTTTGCTCCATTTCCTGCCACCTATAGCCCGATTTCTTCATAGCAGATTTCTAAAGGCAATATTCACCACCTCCAATGCCTCTTCTCTTACCTCTCATTCTGTCTTAAATCTGTTCCTGAAATGGCTCCTTTAAAGACTGCTAATTATCACAAAGTTGAGCCCATATGTGACTCTCGATCCTCATGTTACTTTATAGAAGTTCAGCATAGGACATGGGTAATTACTTGGTGTTTGAAATATGTCACCCATCTTCCTAGTTTCCTCCTACTTTTTGGACACCTTCTTCAGTTTCTATCAATTCCTTCTCTGCTCTCTTGGCCTCAGGTCATCTGTTTGCTTCTTATACTCAGTCTCTTGGTAAGAACTCTGAATACAACCCACATATGGGGGATCCCTCACAAATATTTATCTTTATTCCAAACCTCTTCTCCAGACTTTTACACACACTGCCTATGTAAAGACAGTCTAGTGAGACAACACTGAATGAACGCCAGCTCTAGCCCTTACCCCACACCATACTCCCAAACCCCTATCCCTGTTGATAGCAGCTGCAACTGACTATCCCAAAGCCCAGCACCATTCTTGATGCCTCCTTTCCTCTTAAACTCAACACTCAACATATTGTTACTTTCTTCTTGGAAACGAAGACCTCAGCCCAGAAAAGCTAAATGACTTGTCCCTCGTTCTCAGCTAGCAAGTGACTGCCAATTCTCCAATCTTCTCCCCAGTACGGCAGCATGGGCCAGCTCCTGAGTACCTCACCTTCATCCAGGTGACACTATTTGAAAACTAGTCACCTGGTCAACTGTTTACTGCTCCAAAGGCAGTGGTAGCAGCGGAAAATGGAACTGATAAATGAGACAGACTAACGTCTCATGCAAGGCTCAACTTTATTCTGATCATCACACAATTTATACCTGGAGTGTTAAGAGAGGTTCCATGATTAAAGCGTGCAAAGTAAGCTGCACCGTGTATACCAGCCGCACGCCACAAAATCATTTTTCCAGAGAAGCATATAAACAAAAAACAAGAAAGAATTTTAATGATAGCCGGGCGGGATGACGCATGCCTTTAATCCCAGCACTCGGGAGGCGGAGGCAGGCAGATTTCTGAGTTTGAGGCCAGCCTGGTCTACAAAAGTGAGTTCCAGAAAAACCAATAAATAAATAAATAAATAAATAAATAAATAATGAACAAACTGAAGTAAATTTGCTCCATCTACTACACCTGGGAAAGGCACAAGAGCATAATCCAAGAACAATTTTCATGTTTTTTAAGAAACTGAGGTCACAAGAGTCTTGCCTTGTTTTCTCACATGTACTCAGAATTCTCCTCACACAGATCCATGCTTGACTATCCCGACAGTCAAGCACAAACATTGGAAAGAAATATTTATGGTACATTTATGTATTGCGGAGATTATGGTTATCTGAGGTACTGAGTTGTAACTTGAAACTAATATACTGTCTGTTATATATTACATTTTCACAGCTGGCAAAAGATTCTATCTTTTTTATTTAACACAGGGCGATCCGGCCGGCCTCAGACTTGCCTTGAACTTCGTAACCTCCATCCTCTATAAACCTAAAGCTAGAAGTGCCAGCACACAACTGGTTGGTGCCGTGCTGAGGATCAAAGCCAGGGCTTCAGGCTCAGTGAGCATTCAACCTACTGATTTACATTCCCTAGCCCCGTAAAAAGACATTTGTTCTAAAATGGAAGCAAATTATCCTTAGTTCATCAAAGAGTTAGTAAGGACTACTTTTCCTCTGTCTTTATACAAAATTAGCAGGTCCCCAAATTATTCCATCATATGAACTCCAGACACAGATTTTCCAGTCCTCTTACCAGAAGTGAGTGCCATAGACATCCTATGACCTCTCTAACTCTAACCCATTTGGCAACTGGCAGCTAATTCATGAGGTTTCGACCAGATGTTTATGACCCCATTCCATTCTCTCTGATTCTATGAGTTGCAAATGCCAAAATTAGCAGATTGTCTCAAAGATGTTATCCGTCTAAACTGTTTTGATTCTTTGCCCCAAATGTTTGTGTTGCACATACTCTAAATGATGTCAAGTCTCATCTGTTTAAGGGAAAAATGGTTTGGGGGGGGAAAACCCATTAAGTTCGCTGAGTATCGACATTGTTTATAAGCATTATAATAGGTCAGTTCCTTTAGCAGAGACTGTTTCCAGAGCAGTCAGTAGCTTGTTTTTCTAGCTTTTTTATTTTTTTGGTTTTGGTTTTGTTTTGGTTTGGTTTTTGGTTTTTGGTTTTTGGTTTTTTTTTTTTTCAAGACAGGGTTTCTCTGTATAGCCTGGCTGTCCTGGAACTCACTTTGTAGACCATGCTCAGAAATCCCCCTGCCTCTGCCTCCCAAGTGCTGGGATTAAAAGCGTGTGCCACCACCGCCTGGCTAACATTTTATTTTTAAATCCTGGTATTTTCTCTTTGATTCTGTAGGCCTTCATAAAACGGTTGTCTATGTTTTACAGAATACAATGAAGTTCTGGAAAAACATAGTTTACATGGATTCCAATCTGTCATTTTCATTTTTTATGACCCAAAATATTTTTTCCTTTTCTTTTCTTTT
>NC_034594.1:117812908-117820396 GCF_900095145.1 Mus pahari | reverse complement strand
TGGGGGGGGGGGGTGTTCGAGACACAGTTTCTCTGTATAGCCCTGGCTGTCCTGGAACTCACTTTGTAGACCAGGCTGTCCTCGAACTCAGAAATTCACCTGCTTCTGCCTCCTGAGTGCTGGGATTAAAGGTGTGCGCCACCACGCCAGGCTCCCTTGCTTTTTCTTGGTTGTTGAAAATATCTAAACTACATGGTACATTTTTAACACAAACTTTAAGTAAGATCAATTAATCCAACTATATTAGGGAGTATTTCTCAAACACAGCACATAGACAATCAGAACTTTAAAGATATCTGTAACCCTTGGTTTATGCAAATAGACAGCTATCTTTATCCCTCCATAGGACCGCATACCATTCTGGTGTTAGATTCGATCTGAAGTCTCATGGCTTCTACAGTGCCTTCACTCCAGGACTCATCAAGTTCGGGACTAGAAGCATTTCCATAGTTTGTTTGTCACTCCATCTCCCCAGGATTGCTTTTGCATGCTGTCCTCACTGAAGCATGGAACCAGGCAGAGAACATCCTCTAAACCATTTCTGAGACCTGCTGTCACCTCTGGGGGCACACCACCTGCCTTTTAGCATCCTTAAACATTCAACAATCCAATTAGAGACCAGGAACTAACTCACCCACCTGGAAATTTCCTCTATGTTTCCTTCTGTCAATGTCTGAGACAGCCTGTAAGAACCTCTCTGTAAAACATCTTTATGTCAGTTCATTATACATTGAGATGCTGATGGAAGACTTTTAAAACTAGGCAAGGTAAATGTTATGTCTGAAGATAACAAAAAAAAAAAAAAATAGGAGAATGTGTTTCTTCCTTTAAGTGGTTGAATGAGTATGGAAATTCCTAGAGGAAAATACTCTAGAAATGGAAAATGTAAGACTCAAAGCCTAAATTAATACTATAGCATAATGATGTTTAAAATCAATCCTGGTTATATATCCCTTACCCAGATGGAAAACATAATCTCTTAGAGACAAGTCAGTTAAAACTTGCACAGAGTTGATCCCAATTAGTCCTTATCATGATGTCCAACCTTATTAGAATGTTTTTTTTTTTTTAATAATCAGTGGAGCACTCACAGTGTACGGTTTAAGAATTTCATCTAGTGACTTAACTCAGCAAAAAGGTTAGATTCTCATGGGTTGGCTGAAGGCACTACATATAGCTGACTCAGCACTGTAGCAACACCTTGGGATTAATTGCTGAAGATAAAAAGTATAAAGAGCTTCAGCATTAGGGAACCAGAGCTGGTGGCTTGGAAAAAACATAACTGAGACTAAGTCCAGGCACGGGAACTGGTTTGCCCTCGGACTCTGAGAAGCCGCCATCTGATTGAAAGGGGCATACCCACTATAGTGAGTATTCATATGTTGAACCGTGCCACAACTGTTTTCACAAGCAGTTCTGTGACAGCCCATGGAGGGTCAAATGACCATCCTAAAACATAGATATTTATACTATGATTCATAACATTAGCAAAATTGCATCCATGAAGTAGCCATGAAAGTAATTTTATGGTTGGATGTCACCACAACATAAGCTATATTAAAGGTCGTTAGCATTAGGAAGGTTGAGAACCACTGTCTTAAGCCAGCTGCTTCAATGTTATTTCCACGCTAAAATACTGTGGAAAAATGAGTGAAGCACATGTCTACAATCCCAGTACTTGGGAGGCTGATACCAGAGGATAATGAGTCCAAGGAGGAGGAGGGGGTACCAAGCATCCAGTAAACCCACCATGCTTCCATGATAGATAGCTGTGTGAATCTTCAACTCTAAATGGAAGAGGTCATAATTCCCTTTCATCATAAACACACCTCCAAAATAAGATCTTCCCATAATTGAATCATTATTTATGTGTATAGCAAATAGTTACAAAGCCTCTAAATGAAAACAATCAAATAAAAAGAGATGGGTTCTCTGAAAATAATAGTCTGTGTCCCTGTTCCCATAATCATTTGTTAAATTTTAGGTTTGTGTGAAGACCAAATAATGAATCAGCTTCCTGACATGGAAAAAAATTTAAGGGAAAAGAGGCATGATTTTCCCAAGAATAAATGGGCCAGTGGTATGACTTCTAAATCAGTATTCTCTTAAAATCCATGTGCTAGGCACAAAGTTTACTAATGCACAATTCTATACAATAGATTCTTAGCTGGCTCATTCTTCTAAGGGAGGCTTCCTTTCCTGTGGGAAATACAGGGGTACTTCTTCTTCACTCTGGTTGTAGTGTCCCTGATTAGCTACTGGAAACATGATGCTTCCTGACTTCAGCTGGTCTAAGTGCTGGGATAAGGAACACAGCAGCTGGCCAGGGAATGACTGGGGGCCAGCAGGGAGTCTGCTGAGCCAAGTATGTGTTTATCCAGGAGCCTTCCCAGTGTGCAGGATCTTCCCCTATCAGTGCAATTAGTTTAGGTCCATATAGTATAAATGAACACATATTGTTTTGAGAACAAAGGATTTCAAGAATCACTGCTTTCTCCCCGAATTTTTAGGCTTAGGTTTCCATGGTGACCTTGAAGCTCATAAGTGGAAAATTGTAACATCAGAAAAATGGAAGTGGCCTAGATGTCTGAAGCTGGAAAGAGAATTGCCCAGAAAATATCTGATGAAAAGCAGGAGTGTATGCAGGTACGCATGCACGTGGAGGCCAGAGGTTCAAGGAAAACCACTAGACACAACCTGTGGCTTTCATATGCATGTGCATACACCTACAGGACCATGTGAGCACACACACACACACACACACACACACAGGAAGGCAACAAATTTAAGTTGTTGACTCTGCAAATGTCTCCCTCTTTTATTGCCTTGTCTTGATCATGATGCTGTAACCTCTGCAGGACAGACCCACCTACAGATCTCACCAACAACTGTGTCCTTCACAATCCTAGACCCATGGCAGTGAGTAAGCTATGTTAGTAGCTGTGACCAAAGAAACTATGAGAAGCAGTGATGTGTCTCCCTTTCAGGTTTAGCCAGTGAAAGACAAAGAGGATAAAAAAAAAAACCCTCCTGTGCCTGAATTAACATGGAAAACTAATGTTGAGATGACAATATCAAAATGGGTCCTGAGTCACTGCTTAAAAACAAGTTATCCTGGCAATCTGCCAGGTATTCAGAAAATGTCAGCCAGGCCAGCACACACCTTTAATCCCAGCACTTGGGAGGCAGAGACAGTGGATTTCTAAGTTTGAGGCCAGCCTGGTCTACAGAGTGAGTTCCAGGACAGCCAGGGCTACACAGAGAAACCCTGTCTTGGGGAAAAACAAAAACAAAACAAACAAAACAAAACAAAAAACCTTGCAAACAAATGGAAACTTTGTGGCACCTTTGACTCTGAAGCATACACAAGCTCAACCTCACTGAAACAATTACTTCTGATGGTCTCATTTCTTTTCTTAGTAAGACATAAGTATAAAATATGTGGTGATTTACAGGAAGCTGCATACAGTGAACTATTATTTACATTCATTAACATATGGGAAAGGGAACAAATTAAGACAAAGTTTAATGACACATATGTGTGAAATGCTATAGTGAACCCCATTATTTTGCATATTAACTTTCATAAGTAATTTTAAAAGAAAGAAAGAACAAATGAGTTAGAACTGGAAAAGTGGCTCAGCCGTTGAGATCAAGTTCTATTCTTGACAAGGACCTGAGTTCACTTCCCAGCAGCCACACGACATCTCACAACCATATGTAACTGCAGCTCCATGGCTCTGATGCCCTTTTCTTGGCCTCTGTAGTCACTTGCACTTGTGTGCATCCAGTCATGCATGCATGCATACATACATATATACATACATACATACATACATACACACACATACACATACATACATACACACATACATACACACATACTCCAAAATAAAATAAATCAGGGGAAAGCCATTGATGGTTCGTTGCCTATGCCTCAGTGGAGGAATGTGCATTGGAGCAGCACTAATTCCACTTAACAAATTTTTCTTAAGTGATATTAAGTTGTGAGAGGGAGGAGATATGATAAGGGTCAGTGTAAGCTGGAGGAAGGAAATGGAAGACAGACATGACCAACATATGTTGTGTGTGTGTGTGTGTGTGTGTGTGTGTGTGTGTGTGTCTATGTGTCTGTGTGTGTAATTTAAATATGTGTATACACTAGCAGAGTGAAAATAAGTTTTACTTTATTTCATTTTTCTGATTGTCTCATTGAAATGGTCTGAATGACATCATTATACAATAAGATACACAGTAAGTACCAATGTTTGGGAGACTTTTTTCCCATTAAGTGTGGGGGGGGGAGAGAAGGGGAGGGAGAGAGGGAAAGAGAGAAAGAGAAAATTTAAAGTATCTCACATTTACACATTTGAACCAAAGCACTAGGTGACAAAGAGAACTAACCATAAGGCATAATCTTATTAACTGCAATTAACAAAACGAGAAAATGCCAGTGTAACTCCAGCCTGCATCTAGTAGCCCTGGCCTGAGTCTCTGAGAATGCAGGGAGTTATTTGCTAAGACATCTCCCTTAGCTGGATGAGCCCGGAATGTTCAGCATTCAATTCATTCCGCTCTGCACTGCCTCAGTGAGAGTGAAGTGCTCTAGTGGAAGCACACACTTAGGGTTCCTAGGACAACCAGAAAAACATTTGTATGTGCCCTCCATCTCCATGTAGTGCTATGGTCGGGTAAACCCGTGTTAAAACAACTCTTAAGTCAAGTGGAAACCTCTGACATATATTCTGAGGTACCAAAGGCTACAGTTTCCAGCTCGAAAGCTTTCTCCAACATAAACTCCTAAAGATTTAACTGCATGTCTCAACTGGTGCTTAGGAATCATATGCTCGTGGCCTTAACTATTGGCACTGAATCTGTGATTTTCCGGGACTGAGTGGGTAACAAGATAGCAGGTGGTGAAAAGGGCATGTTGGGATCACCCAGGGAGAGTTTTCCAACTGCCTCATGCCCCACCCCTCACCTCAGGGGCCTGGTGTGCATCCTCTGGGAGGCAGGGCATAGTGGGCAGGGCACAAAGAAGGAAGTGCAAGCATCATGAGGCTGTAGAATCCTGCTCTGCCTCACACTCTCCTGTAGTTAGAACTCTTGAAATGCAGAAGAAAAGAACCCACTTCTTAGAACTCTGTGGAGACAGACAAGTACAAACGAGATGTTCGGCAGAAGTCTGTGTTCCTGACTGAACCAAATGTTTCCTGACCATTCACCTCACACCTCTTTTATCTCGGAACATGAAAGTCAGTCCAACCTTCTTGCTTGATGCTCACATTTTAGGCATCAGAATGCTCACAATATTGACGGTAGCATGCTTCCTGACAACATCTATCAAGTGTTAAAGACTCCAGAAAATTTAATACAATGCTCTGAGCTCTTCCTCCAAATTGCGTAGTCTGTTTATCCACAGTACTCATCCATTAAAATAGTGCATACCTTTGCTGTACTAATATCAGTGTTTGTCATAAAAGAATTATTAACGATTAATTTTCTTTGGTTCATGTGGATAACACAGCGCGCAACCATCAGTGTTAACTTTACTAGATCTCTCTTTCCTCTCTACTGATAGAGATCAGACAAAATTCATTATAATTTCAGTTTCTAGGAAGCCAAGTCAGGAATATTAATTGTAAGTTCAAAGCCAGGATGACCTACTTAATGAGACCTTACCTGAATTAATGAACCCAATCAATCCACCAAAAAGAAGACTGGGTGTGCAACTCAGTGGTAATGTCCTTGCCTAGCATGGAAGAGGCTCTGGGCTTGACCTCCAGGATTACACAACAACCAAGCAGCCCATTGCTTCTGGATGGGTTTCAGAACAGGTTCTAAGCATCTTAATTTTGCCAAAGACCACTGCAAACTTTACCCTCAAATCCTGTGAACACTCACTGTATATAGCATCCTCTGGTCTGGTTAAACTCATTAGAATTTTGAAACTTGATCCTAGGTGAATTAGAACATTTTTTTCTTTACTCTGTACATGTCATGTACTATGATTATGCTGTCTTCTTCATTATCCTTGCTAAAAGAGTTAAAATTGGTTTCCACATTGGTTCTTCAATAACTTACTCAAATTTTTTCTTTCTCCTCAGAGGTATTATTGCTCTGTAATAAGCGATTCTAAAACACACTGCTTTCTTCTTCAACTGGAACTCTAATGTCTGTCCTTCACAAAAGATATTTCTATTTTCCATCCCTACTTGTTGAAAATGAACCACGAAGTCCTGCCCAGACTCCAGAACTGGGGATGAAGCAGCCACTCTTTCCAAAGAGGGCATTCAAAGAGTTTAAACATGCTTTAAAACCCATACAAAAAGGTGTTCAGAATTTCCCCAGAGAAGCAATTATTCTTTCCCATGTTTTCTATATTGCAACACACTGTGTAATTGTTGAATATTAATACTCAGAAAATAAATTTATATTTTGCAATTACCATATATTTAAAATGTCAGAATTCCTAAAATGTAGATGACTCAATAAATGCTATAGGGATAGCTGACTTTTATAGGGTTAGTCTTTTGGCAAGATATATCTTATTCTTTATATAAATATGAATTCTAAGAGGACTAAATATTTTTAAGTTTATAATTAAGTTGTATCAGTGATTTAGACATTGTGACACATGTCTGTAATTACAGCCCTTGTTATGATCAGGTAGGAAGATCATGCCTTTGAGGCCAGCCTGAGCCACACAGTGAGTTCAAGAACAGCTTAGGTTTTACAGGAAGACTGTCTCCAAATAGTGTGTTTGTGTGTGTGTGTGTGTGTGTGTAAGCTAAGTGTAATAATATATGCCTTTAGTCCCAGACTCAGGAGACAGAGGCAAGAGGATCTCTGTGAGTTAGAGATATAGTATACATAGTAAGTTCCAGGCAAGCCAGGGCTACATAGTAAGTCAGGCACCAATGACACACATGCACCCACGTGTGCACGCATGCACACACACACTCACACACAAACACACACACGGTGGGGTGGGGAGAAGTTCAGCTCTCTGTCATCTCTGGTATATGCTATCAGCTTCTCGTGGCTGGAAGTCTGGGGTAAAGGTCAGAAGAGAGGTTCCAAGAGACAGTCAATTCTTTGCCTCTGCTAGCTTTGTCGGTTCTTTATGGCTAGTGTCTGTTGGTTTGACATCTATTCTAACTAGCACATGTAATGTTACACCAGTTGCTGGGTATTTTAAATTAATAATTTTATTTTTATATTATGTTTATGAATAGTTTTCCTGTTTGTAGGTACATACAACGTGAGTGTGCCCATGGAGACCCAAAGACAGTGTTGGAACACCTGGAGTTACAGATAGATGGTAGTAAGCTATGTGGATGCTGGGAATCAAACCTGTGTCGTGTGTGTGTGTGTGTGTGTGTGTGTGTGTGTGTGTGTAGATATTTTGCCTGGACCAAAAGAGAGCATCATGAGCTGGAGAGATGACACAAAGGTTAAGAGCACTGACTGCTCTTCCGGAGGTCC
>NC_034594.1:117798187-117811543 GCF_900095145.1 Mus pahari | reverse complement strand
CCAGAGACTGCCTCACCCAAGGATCCATCCCATAAACAACCACCAAACCCAGACACTATTGCATATGCCAGGAAGATTTTGCTGACAGGACGCTGATATAGCTATCTCTTGTGAGGCTATGCCAGTACCTGGCAAATACAGAAGTGGATGCTACAGTCATCTATTGGATGGAACACAGGGCCCTTAATGAAGGAGCTAGAGAAAGTACCCAAAAAGCTAAAGGGGTCTGCAATCCTATAGGTGGAACAACATGAACTAACCAGTACCCCTCAGAGCTTGTGTCTCTAGTTGCATATGTAGCAGAAGATGGCCTAGTCAGCCATCAGTGTGAGGAGAGGCCTTGGTCTTGAGAAGATTATATGCTCTAGTACAGGGCAATGCCAGGGCCAGAAAGAGGGAGTGGGTAGGTTGGGGAGCAGGGCGGGGGGAGTGTATAGAGGACTTTTGGAGAGGAAACTAGGAAAGGGGATAGCATTTGAAATGTAAATGAAGAAAATATCTAATAAAAATAAATAAATAAAAATAAAGGGGGCTTAAATAAAGTTACCACAATATAGGGATGGCAATGCCTCCTGCAGGCACTGTGACTGGTTATCTCTCTTGGACGTGTCAGTAAGGACTCAGAGCTATCCCTCTTACGCGTTATAATTTAGAATGGTGACTCTAGATCAAGACCACTTTTGTCATACTGCTGAGTGCTCAGTCATTCGTTCACTAGTTTGCAATGGAGTCTTCCAGATAACACATGATATGCACACTGCTGAAAACCATAATTAATAGGATGGTTACTTCAAAGGACAAAACAAAAGAGGAAGATGACAATAGAGGGACTCACAGAGTAGAAATCATGTTACAAATTTTATCTCTTGATCCAGATAGCATTTATACTTGTGCCCATACCCTTCTTAATTTGAATTTCTATGAATGTACTATTCCATTAAAACTAAATACAAATACAAATACAAAATAATAAGGAATTCATCAAATAAGAAAAAGAGAAAAAAGAAAAGAAAGTAACCTTTGATGGTTGTTAGTTTTTCATTTCCAACTTGATGCAGCCCAGAAGAGAGTGTCAGCTAGGCCGACCTGTGTGCCTGTCAGTGGGGGGCTGTTTGGATTACATACATTAATTGACATGGGGAGATCTGGTGTAAAAGTGGGCGGTGCAATTCCCTAGGTCTGGGTTCTGAATTATATAAGAGGAGAGAAGTGGGCTGAGAAGTAGACATGCATGCATTTATGTTCTCTCTGCTCTTGACTAGATGTGACTAATTATTTTAAGTGCCTGTCTTGATTCACCTGCAAGAGCAGACTATACCTGGAACTTTGCACTGAAATAAGCACCTTTTCTCTACCTTTGCTTTTTACCACAGCAACAGAAAGGGAACCAGGGCAGAACCACATAGATACAAAATGTTCATTGTTAGCTTTTCATAATTCTGTTTTCTGGGTTACACATTAAAAGATAAAATCTCCTATCATGTATTCATATAAACAAGCTATATTTACCAGTCTCACATTATTATGTTGAAACAACAATCCTTATAGTAATTATAAATGTCTGCTGTTGCCTTTAGTATTTGAGGGTGAGAAAAAAAATGAAGACATTTTAGAAATAATACATGGCTCAATCATTGGGAAAAAAAGCACAAAACCTTGAAAGATAAGAGTATAGGGGTTTTTTTTCCAGTCATGTTTATTAATCACCAATGGACTCACCACTTGCCCCATGGAATATATACACCTGTGTGCATCCCTTATTATTTATTTGTAAAACTAAATAAATAAGTGTGTGTGTGTGTGTGTGTGTGTGTGTGTGTGTGTGTGTGTGTAAGAGAGAGACACATACAGAGAGAGACAGAGATACAGAGACAGAGAGACAGGGAGAGGGGAGACAGACAGAGAGACAGAGAGACAGGGAGAGGGGAGACAGACAGAGAGACAGAGAGACAGGGAGAGGGGNGAGAGACAGGGAGAGGGGAGACAGACAGAGAGACAGAGAGACAGGGAGAGGGGAGACAGACAGAGAGACAGAGAGACAGGGAGAGGGGAGACAGAGACAGAGAGACAGAGAGACAGAACACTTCTCCAATAAGACGTGAAGTATAGTTATGTCCTAGTTAGGGATGCTATTGCTATACTGAACCACCATAAGGGATGGAAGTTGGGAAGGAAAAGGTTTATTTGGTTTACACTTCCATATCATAATCCATCACTGAAGTCAAGACAGGAATTCAAACAAGGCCAGAACCTGGAGGCAGGAGCTGATGCAGAAGCCGTAGATGGGTGCTGTTTATTGGCTTGCTTCTCAGCCTGCTTTTTATAGAACCCAAGACCACCATCCCAGGGATGGCACCACCCACAATGGGCTGGCCTCTCCCTAATAATTACTAATTAAGAAAATGCCCTACAACCAGATCTTATAGCGACGTTTTCTCAGTTAAGGCTCCCTCCTCTCAGATAACTCTAGCTTGTGTCATGTTGACCAAAAAAACCTAGCCAGCACAAGGAGCTACCTAGTAAAGATAGGACTTAAAGAACTTTTTAAACACAGAAATGGCTTCTCTCTGATACAGGATTTGTTCAACTCTTTCAAAGTCAGTATTTGATCAATATAATCCTCCTTGATAATTGTCTAGAATATACAAAGAACTCAAAAGGCTAAACATCAAGAAAAGAAACAAATGAAAAAGAAAAAATAATAAATCAGCTGTGGAGCTGTATACAGTATTCTTTGGAAAAATACAAATGACTAAGAAATATTTTTGAAAGTGTTCAACATCCTTAGACATCAGGGAGATGCAAATTAAAACTACTTTGAGATTTTATCTCACCTGAGTTAGAAAAGCTATTGCTAAGAAAACAAATGACATTGAATGCTAAAGAGAATGTAGAGAAAGAGGAAGTCCTACTCACAGGAGTAGGAATGTAAACTCATGAAGACACAATGAGACTCAGTACGGACCTATCTCAAAACCTAAAAATAGATTTGCTATGTGGTCAAGCTTTACCACAACAGAGCATGTCCTCAAAAGGATCCTATGATAGATACTTTTTTATTCACGTTTCCTGTTGTTCCATACACAAGAGCTGGGAACTGAAACAGCCTACATGTCTATCAACAGATGAATGAAGAATGAGACTGTATATATATATATATATATATATATATATATATGAAAAATACCATGTTTTCTTTTTCATATGCAAATCATAGCTTTGAATTCTTAGACAAGTGTCTTTAACTTGGAGTGTGTATAGAAGCTATACACAGGGTGTTAGGGGAAAACAGAGACCTTAAGGAAGGGGAAGAGTAGAGCACACATGACAGGAACACAAAGGGTAGAACACTGGGGTTGGAAAGGGTAAACAGGGAAGAGGGTGGGGAGCAGGGTTAACCAAAACTACAGGAATATGAGAAGCCCTTGTGCAGACCCTCTAATTTGTACGAATACTAAAAAAAAATAAAAAAATAAAAAAATAAAAAATGTAATGGAGGCATCTGGCAGGTGGATAATGCTTCTCCCAGAAGTTATTAAATAGCAAAGCTTGTATCTGCTGTGGGGTTCCTTTCTTCGAGCTGTTGTTCAAGGATGTCTCAGAGCACCCCCCCCAATACAGAATACTGCCATTGTTCTTGGTCCCCCACTAGGACTAAATAGTAAGATCTGATTGTTAAAAAAATATACATACTTTAGGTGCCAGATGCAGAAACATCAAACTGGAACTTAGAAATTTCTTCACTCCAACCAGCTTTCACAGTGCCAGAAGTTTCAATGCAGGATGTTGGGAGGAAAAAATTCAACAGATTTCACCCCATAAACTACATTAGCAATTTGTCTGGCAAGATATGCCCATGGGATAAAAAGTAGCATGATAATTATGGAACTAAACAATTACCTTCTGATAGATTAGAGGCCTAGTCCATAGGAAACTCATGCCTAATACTGGTAAACCTGGTCAGGACCCTGTGGGGTCATAGACCCAGGGAGGACTCTATTATTGTTTTGCAATATGCACATGTGGTCAAACAGCCTTCTAAAAATAATCTTTATACCCCTTGATTAATGGTGCTCTTAACCTTCATCAGAAAAGTGGCTTTTTACAGTAAGAAGTCACAAATGAGGTTCATAACTGATAAAAAAAATGCTGAGAGTGCATCACTGTTGACTGCTAAACTCTAAAATGGTACATCAACCTCTCTCCAAGGCTCAGAGAACATTTCAGAAGAGGGCATGGAAAGAATTAAGAGAAATCAATAAGGGGGCACGGCTTCACACAGACTTTCTTTTCTCTGTGTTCCCCCAGACCCAATCCCCCAGTCCTATTCTTAGTGCTGCAATAGAACTATAGCCTCCCTTCCCTCGTGCCCAAATGTCCTGAGGATCCCACAGACTATCCTCTCCAAACTTCTCTCCACATCTCATTGCTACAACCCAGCACCAACTCCAGCAAGCACTCCCTACCTAACCACAACCCACACCTGCCAGAAAACCAAGCAGGCCTCCTGCACACCTTCTCTTCTCCCTCTGTTCTCCTAGATCCAAACCCTAAGTTTCATGCCAAGCTCCACAGCAGAGCATCCTCAGCAGCCTTCCCTGCCCTCCCGCTCTCATCTTCTGTAGAGCGCACAGAGCTTCCTCTTCCAACCTCCCCCAACCCCTGCCAATCCTCGCTTTGCCCCAGTTCCCATTCTCACCAGCCACCCTTGCTAACCCAAAGACCATTTCTCCCACGGCAGCAAGTAGGCTGAAGGCAGACCCACACCTCTCCCACTCCTGAGATACGATGCCCACAGTCTCATCCCCAGCTCTCTGACAGGAAAACTGCTCTGGTCCCCCTTTCCTCTCTGATCCCATCAATAACAGATCACAAACACCTTCTCAGCCAACCTTTCATTCCTCAACTCATCACGGTATCCCAGCCTCCAACATCACCAGGCATTAGCACTGAAAACACACAAGCCAAACAGGCTGGGAAAACAGATAGCACACAGCCAACATAGTCTCTGAAAATCCAGAAAGAAGACAAAAACCAAGGAACTAAACACACACCCAAAAAAGATAAACTCATTAGTCAGCGTTTAGACCTATAATCACACCAAAACCAGATGCCTAGACAATGGTGTAAGAGAACCGTCAATAACAGCCAGGTCAATAAATATATCTTCACTACATCCCAGCTATCCTATGACAGCAGACACGGAATGTCCCACAGCTGAAATACAAGAAAAAAGACAAAGAACAAAGTAAAAGACCAAGAAAAAGAGCAATAGTGATAAAAACTGAATAATATTGGTACAGAAACAGATAGGTTAATCAATGGAATCTAATCAAAGGCTCAGAAATAAACCCACACATCTGTGAATACTTGATTTTTGACAAAGAAGCCAAAACCATATAATAGAAAAATGAAATCATCTTCAACAAATAGTGCTGGTCTAACTGAATGTCTGCATGAAGAAGAATGCAAATAGCACAAAACTCAAGTCCAACAGATCAAAGACCTCAACATAAAACCAGATACACTAAATCTAATAGAAGAGAAAGTGGGAGATTCTTCTCTTGAACACATTGGTACAGGAGACAACCTTCTGAACAGAACACCATGGCTCAGGCTCTATGGAACCTCATGAAACGAAAAGCTTCTACAAGGCAAAGGACACTGTCAATAGGACAAAATGATAGCCTGCAGATTTGGAAACGATCTTCACTAACCTTATATCTGACAGAGGGCTAATATCCAAACTATATAAAGAACTCAAGAAGTTAGACACCAACAGCCCAAATAACCCAATTTAAAAATGATTAAACAGAGAATTCTTAACAGAGGAATCTCTAATGGCTGAGAAGCACTTAAACAAATGATCAATGTCCTTANTCATCAAAGAAATGCAAATCAAAATGACCTGGAGATTCCATTTTACAACAATCAGAATGGCAAAGATCAAAAACTCAAGCAACAGCATGTGCTGGTGAGAATGTGAAGCAAGAGAATCACTCCTCCATTCATGGGACGGCAAACTTGTATAACCACTCTGGAAATCAGTCTGGCAGTTTCTCAGAAAATTGGAAATACTTCTACCTGAAGACCCAGCTCTACCTCTTCCGGGTATACACCCAAAAGATGCTCTACCACCACAAGGATACATGCTCCTCTGTGTTCATAGTAGCTTTACTCATAATAGCCAGAAACTGGAAACAACCCAGATGTCACTCAGCCGAAGAATGGATACAGAAAATGTGGTTCATTTACACAGTGGGATACCATTCAGTTATTAAAAACAAGGACATTATAGATTTTGCAGGCAAATGAAAGGAATAGAAAATGTCCTGAGCAAGGTAGCCCTCTTAGAGGAATTGTGTGTGATGGGGATCTGAAAGAGGAGCAATGATAAGGATATAAAATTAATTAATTGATTAATTAATGGGAAAAAAGATCTTAAACAGCCCTTATGAATGTAATAGAAGTCCTTAAAGAGGAAATTAATAAATCCCTTAATTAAATGCAGGGAAACACAAACAGTGTAAGGAAACAAAACTGTTTAGGACATAAATTAGAAATGGAATCAATAAAAAAACACAAACTGAGGGAATTCTGGAAAATGAAAAATTTAGAAATTCAAACAGGAACTACAGAAACACGCTTTACCAACAGAATACAAAAGATGGATAAGAAAATCTCAAGTGATAAAGATATGATGGAAGAAATAGATACACTGGTCAAAGAAAATGTTAAATCTGAAGAACTCGTGGCAAAAATACCCAGGAAATCTGAGACCCAGTGAAAAATAAACAAACCTAAAAATAATAGTGTCTTAATTAGGGTTTCTATTGCTGTGAAGAAACATCATGACCATGGCAACTCTTACAAAGCACACCATTTAATTGGAGCTGGATTACAATGTCGGAGCTTGAATTCATTATCAGATGCAAGAAAACTGAAATAACCCTCACCCTCCCATCACTCCAGCATGGACTAAAGCTGGATATCAACAACAGAAACAACAGAAAGCTTAAAAACTCGTGTAAACTGAACAACTCTCTACTGAATGAAATGGGTGAAGGCAGAAATGAAGAAATTAAAGAAATGTTAGAATTCAATGAAAATGGATACACAAACTTATGAGACAGTGAAAGCAGTGCTAAAAATAAAGCGCATAGCCCTGACGGCCAATATAGAAAAACTGGAGAGGTCTCATGTTAGCAACTTAACAGCACATCTGAAAGCTCTAGAACAAAAAGAAAACACACACGAGAGGAGCGGTAAAAGGCAAAAAAATAATCAAACCACGGGCTGAAACCAACAAAATAGAAACAAAGAGAATAATACCAAAAGCCAATGAAAAAAACAAGAATTGATTCTTTGAGAAAATCAACAAGATAAACAAACCCTTATTCAATATAACTAAAAAGCTAAAAAAGGATATCTCAATTACCAAAATCAGACATGAAAACGGAGACATAATCATGGACACCAATGAAATCCAGAAAAATCATAAGGACATATCTTAAAACCCTGTACTACACTAAACTGAAAAATCTAAAAGAAACGCATAACTTTTCCAATAGGTACCACTTAAGAAAATTAAATCGAGTTTAAATAAATAATCTGAATAGATCTATAACCCATAGTGAAATAGAAGCAGTTATTAAAAGTCCACCAACCAAAAAATCCCTCAGGTCCCAAAGGTTTTGGCACAGATTTCTACCTGACTTTCTTTCTTTCATTCATTTTTTTTTTTGAGTGTTTCCTTGCTCTGTAGACTAGGATGGCCTCGAACTCACAAAGATCTGGGATTAAAGACATGTGTCATCACTACCCACTGAAGCTATCAGGCTTTCAAAAAAGGGTTGATGCCAATAGTCCTCAAATTATTTCACAAATACTGCCTATTTCATTTTATGAAATTGCGTAAAGACCCAACAAAAAAGTATAGACCAATTTCCCTCATGAATATAGATGCAAAAATACTCAATAAAATACTTGCAAAATACAAAAATACAAGCACACATCAAAAAGATCATCCACCATGATTGAGTAGGCTTAATCCCAGAGATTCAGGGATGGTTTAATATAAAAAAATCAGTAAAGGCAATCCATCATACAAATAAACTGAAAAAGAGAAAACACATGATAATCTCATTAGAAGCAGAAAAGGCTTTTAACAAAGTCCAACACTCTTTCATGACAAAAGTTCTGGAGAAATTAAGGATACAAGGGACATACCTAAACATAACAAAGGTAGTTTCCAGAAAACACATAGCCAACATAAAATTAAATAGAAACTCAAAGCAATTCAACTAAACTCAGGAACAAGTTTGTCCACTCTCTCCATATCTATTCAGTCTAGTACTTAAAGTGTAGCTAGAGCATAAAAGAACTGAAGGAGATGAAGAGGACATATCACTTTTGCAGATGGTATGACAGTATACATAAGTGACCTTAAAATTTCCTCTGGGAATTTGTACAGATTCTAAGCTTTTTCAGCAAAGTGACTAGATAGAAGATAACTCAAAAAACTCAGTTGGTCCCCTATATACAAATGACAAATGGACTGAAAAAGAAATTTTAAAAAATTAAAAACTGGCTTTCACATTAGGCTCAAATAGTATATCCTTGGGTAATCCTAATCAAGCAATTAAAGTAACTGCATGATGAAAATGTCAAGTCTTTTAATAAATAAATTGAAGAAAATTTAAGATCATGGAAATATCTCCTATATTCATGGATTAGTAAGATTAGCATTGTAAATTGGTCTTTCTACCAAAGCAATCTACAGAGTCAATGAAATTACCACCAAATCTCTAACACAATTATATACAGACCTTGTAAGGACAATTCTCAACTTCATATGGAAAAATAAAAAACCCAGGATAGCTAAAAAACAATCCTATACAATAAACGTACTTCCAGAGGTATCAGCATCCCTGATTTCAAGTTGTACTATAGAGCTAGAGTAATAAAAACCACTTGATATTGGCATAAAGACAGACATTTTGTTCAATGGAATCAAATCAAAGACCCAGAAGTAAATCCACACACCTATGGACACTTGATTTTTGACAAAGAAGCCAAAAAGTATACAATGGAAAAGAATCAATAATGAAGGCAACCACAAGACCATCTGATGATTTATATCACCATGTGCTAACGATTATACGCAACGCCAATGAAGAAAGACTCATTTCTGAGCACCTCAGGCTCATTTGCCCGCCCTCTCTTACTCTGTAGCATTCATCTTTCCCACTTACTCTATTTCAATAAAGGACTCCGTATATGCTCTATCTAACTCAAAAGCAGCTGGACTGAAGTAAATAAAACACACAGCATGGTAACAATTCCATTTCAGTATTCAGAATCTCATATATCAAGTAGACCTCAATACTGATGGGTCCTGCAAAAAATCTCCTCATCTATGTGTTCCCCAACATCCAAATTACTACTTCATGACTTTTCTGCCTTCTTAAGTCCACAACATTTCTGGCCAGCACTCTCATTATCCTCTAAAGATCCAATGTAATTCACTAGGCATAAAAAAGAAATTAGGTGAATACTCCCTTATTTTTCCACCAGTAAAATATTTTCCTACATTTTATTTCTTTCTCTCTATCCTAAAGAATTATCTGTTCCATTTCTGCATGCTTTGCCACCCTTTATGAATTGTTCAAGAACTTTGCATATTACATAACCTCCTATCTTTCAGCTGGATAATTACATAATAAAATAATGGTTGGATGAATGGACAGGTGGAAAATTGTTCCTTTGTTCATAACACCTTTACTGATACAACCTTATTTCCCTGCTTGCTTGCCCAACAAAACACTTAACACTGTATCTGGAGTCTTTCGCTCCATTTCTACATGACCTTTTATCAACCTGATCTAACTGGACTTCCACCATTTCACAAAAACTGTGCTCAACAAGATCGCCAACAATCTCCACCATGTCCAGTCCAACATAACTTCTTGTCATCCCTCAGCAACAATGTGTGACACATTTCTTTTACTTAATATCCATTCTCAATCTATTTGTAGCTTTAGGAACAACCTCCATAGGTCATTTTCAAGAATCTATATTTCTAGGTCTAGCATCAGCTTTGAACTCTGTCTAATGACATTTGATTCTATTTTAACACATCTCAAACTAAATGTTCCACCCTACATTCATGTTCTCCCCCCACCTTCCAGGGCAAGGCCAGATCAAACCCAAATTAATATCTAGTTCTTAAGCAATAGCATGTGCACTACTATGCTTATCCTGTCTAAGAATTAAAATTTCATGGTACAGTACTTTGAAAGCAATGTTGTGTTCATGTTGATTGGGAAACTATTAAGAGAGGTCTGATTCTGAGCATAGTTTCTGACTGATGAATTTGAACCTGATGTAGAAATCTAAAGAACAGCATCACCAATAAAACTTCAGTTTGCCCAGATTTTAAAAATAACTCAGCAGTCCACCTGCAGCAACAGATCACATAAATCTATCCAGCAGACTCTCAGTTTGGTTTGATTTGGCTTGTGGAGAAAAACTAGAATGACCTCACTGAGTCACATATGGAAAAATCCATATGTACATGTAGAAGCTCCATATCCTAACTCACACGGGGCCTGTCATGGGTCATAGCAGAAACACAATGAGAATTACACATGTGTATCTTTCCACTATGTCAGAATTTATTAGAAAATAATACACATGAAGGCAGTTTCATTGAAAATAATTCAGCACATAATGCCTAACTCTGTAATCTGAGACAAACATAGGTTCTTTTATCACAAATTTATTAACTTTCATAGCACAAAAGCATCAGCCAGTGTCTGTCTGTCTCTGTTTCTGTCTCAGTCTCTCTCTCTCTCTCTCTCTCTCTCTCTCTCTCTCTCTCTCTCTCTCTCTCTCNTCCCTCCCTCCCTCCCTCCCTCCCCCCTCTCTCTGTGTATGTGTGTGTGTGTATGTGTGTGTGTGTGTGTAAGAATGAATTCAAGTTAAAGAAGCTAACATAGAGTTCAAGAGGTTTCATAAATGGGCTAATCAAAATGCGAGTCAGTATTGATAATACAATAATCTCATTGGCAAGGAAGAATCTGTTGCTGTCAGGCTATGAGAAACAAGACTGAAAGTGAAGCTGTAAAAGTCTAAGGGCAGAACCCAGTCCAAAGCAGAGATAGGTGGTCCAGGCCTAGATGAGCAAACAGATATACAGACAGGATAACGGCAGCTGGGTGGGCCAAATCAATGGAATCAAGAAAACCTAAGGTATTATCTGCCTGTCAATCTTTGATGCACAGGAACTACCAGATGATAATCATCTGACTGTTAGACATCTAGTGGTCCACATTATGAGGGACAGGTGAGGAAGTTACACTCCTCTCTGGTTCTGACATGTCAGTAAAGCCTTCGATATGGCTTCCTTGGTATGACTTTCATACACACATATGCCCTTCCTGTATCAATTCACCCTGATAACTCCGTAGAATAGCATCCTTTCTACTTCCAGGAATAAGTCATTTATAAATCTGTGTTGCATAGTTTATGCTGGGCAGGTAGAGTTGTTTCAGGTTCAACCTGAAGCCCAACAATTCTCCACTTTGAAAATGTAGTCAAAAGCTGGTTGTAAAACAAAACAAAGCACTTCTTGACAACACCATTTTGTACAGTTTATGGTAATGTAGGATAAGGTATAACATGATCTGAACAGGACTCTGAGAACATGATCTGGCCCACACTGGGTAGTGGATAAATTCTTTTGAATATACAGTTGAGGCATCAATGTCACATTGAGGAAAGAAATCAAATCTCTGCATGTCTGTGTGTGTGTGTGTGTGTGTGTGTGTCTGTGTGTGTGTGTGTCTGTGTATATATATATATATATATATGTGTGTGTGTGTGTGCGCATGTCCCTTAGCCAGTCCAGATTTTAACTCTCTTTTTTACTCTCCCTGTGTTTTTTATTCTTTGTGTTTGTTGTATGAGTCTCTGTCTGTATCTGCTTGAAGGAGGCAACCTTGTGAATTTGTCTCTGTGTCTGTCCCTGTGTGTTCATGTCTGTCTATCCTGTGTGTCTATGGGTAGCTGTCTCCCTAACAAAGGGGTTTGCTCTACACTTACTGAATAGTACATAAAGCATCACATAGGGAAGGAATGAGGGACACTTTACAGAAATCTTTAACAGAGTTTCACAAGTGATTAAATCAGACTCCAGTTATCCCAGAAAACAAACAGTACTACAAACATCATTGTTTAACAAGCAATACCCACATGTTGTATTCAACATTTATAGTAGCTATTCATTTAATAAGACTACTTCTGTCTTTCTGCTGTTTCCAAGAATGATATACAAGGAAACACACATGCATTGGCCTGCATCAAGGACATAACTTAATATTGCAACTATGCAATACCTTCAATTATAAAAGTTAATTACATGGGAAATCTAAGACAAGCAAGGTTGACTTTTACATTGTTCTCCTAAAGGCATGCTAAACAAACAGACTGGGTACACAGTAAGAGAGCAGTCTGAAGTCTTAAGTGACCTCAAAGAATATTGTTAATTTTGGCTGTGAGATCCAGCAAAATTTCCAGTCCCTTTATCATAATGCATTGCCATGAGATAAATGAGTGGAGATAAAATTGAAATACCTTTCTTAAATAAGTATTGCCAAACTTTGTCTTTAAAAAAAATCTAAATTTTATTATTAGAGCCAACATACTTTTTAAATGGTATAGTAATATACCATTTCCTTATAATAAAGTTTTATCACCTTGAAAACCAGCGGGACTTCTCTACCTCAGCACCACTGACATTTTGTATTAGATCAATGTTGTGGTATCCATTCTGTGTCTTAAAGGGTATTTGCAGATATCACTGAGTTCTCTCACCCAATGCCAGGAAACATACTCTCTTGCACTTCTCATATGTTGTTTGTTTGTTTGTGGGAGCTCTTGGTTCCAGAGGGACAGGAGTGCATGATAGGAAGGCATGACAACAAGAGGAGGAAGCTGAGAGCTCACATCTTCAACCAGGTGCACAAAACAGACAAAAAGCAAGCTGTGAGCAGCATGAGGCGTTTCATCCCAAAGCCCACCCCAAGTGACACACTTCTTCCTCTAACAAGACTGTACCACCTACCCTCCCCAAAATTTAAAGTGGTGTTTCTGTTCCAGCCTAGTTTTAGAATATAACACAGACAAAGGTACTATAGATTCTTAACATTTACTTTATAACACATGATCTTTTCTTTTCCTTTTCTTTTTTTTCTTTTTTTTTCTTTTTTGTTTTTTTGTTTTTTGTTTCTGGTTTTTTTGGTTTTTTTTTTCGAGACAGGGCTTCTCTGTACAACCCTGGCTGTCCTGGAACTC
>NC_034594.1:117756242-117797452 GCF_900095145.1 Mus pahari | reverse complement strand
GCACACACACGCACACACGCACGCACACGCACGCACACACACGCACACACACACGCACACACACGCATGCACACGCACACACACACACACACACACATCTAAACAAGGACCATCATTAGTGGTGCAGAGAAAGTGGGTGCTTATTTTATGACCAAGTTAAAGCTAAGTCATCCATGCAGTGTAACCAGAAGGAAAAGAAAGAAAGCGGGGAAAACATTTTCAGAATAAAGCATGGGTTTGGTTAGTTCAACGACAGTGACTGTTGCTTTGCAACAAAGATGGATATGATCAATGGGTTTTACTCGATCATATCAAATCCTCTTCTTCTCAAGCACATTTTCCACCCTGCCTCTTATCCCAACGCTGATAGAATTACTCTTTCTGTCAGTATCTCCTGGTCAATTATTGTAACTGTGGAAGTACTTAGAAATGTGTATTTGACCTTGCAATTCTTTCAAGGCATACCATTTAGAAACTTCATGTCTCCTCCCAACTAGTCTGAGCACGCAAAGACTTGGCCTGCCCATTCAGGACCTTACTCCCTCCACTGGGTATGTGGAATGCCTGGCAAGCACACACGGCCTTTATCTGGATGCATGGCTAATAAGCACGGGTAGCTCTGAATATCAATGTGCACGGATGAGAGGGCGGAGTTAATTAGGAAGATATATTTTTTTTAATAATCATGAGAAAAAGGAATTCCTAACCCATTGACTCTAAAAATCTTCTGGGAACAAGCATAATAAAAACAATATATGTGGATTTTTATAATTTAAATTTTCTATTAATGTATACACCAGCCTATAAAGGAATTAAGCATGATTACATAACCGAGAGTCAGAAATTCGTGTTTATGTAACATCTGGTCATACCAGGTACCACGGGAGCTGTATTAGTTTTCTGCTACTGTGAGAAAATATGACGATGGAAGCAACTTACAAGTGAAACAGATTGGGGGAGCTTGTGGTGCCAGAGGGACAGGAGTCCATGGTGGGAAGGCATGGCAGCAAGAGGAGGAAGCTGAGAGTGCACATCTTGAACCATGTGCACTAAACAGAGAAAACAAGCTGCAGGCAACATGAGGCTTTCCATCCCAAAGCCCTCCCCAGGCGGCACACTTCCTGTAGAAAGGCGCCACCACCTGACCTCCCCCAACAGCCACCAACTGGGGACAAAGTGTTCAAATGCCCAAGACACATTTTCATCAGACCTTAAAATGAAACACAACTGCCTTACAATGTGTTTCTTCATTTTGAATCTTTTCTTAGTTTGGCCTCAAGTAACCAGTCAGGAAAATCGGCAAGGTTCAAAGTGCCCAGAGTCAAAAATATGCCATCCCGAGAAGCACTCCCAGAGAGGACATGGGTCTAAAAAAAGCTTCACTTATTTCAGGAGCTTGCCAAAAGAGGCTCATACGCTAAATTTCTTAGCCAATAAGTTCTGCCATAAAATGGGTCATATGATAAAATCAGTCTGTGTGCGTCACGACGATTCCATTCCAGACCATTGCAACGAACTATATTACTATTGCCCACTGCCAATCTTGGTACAGAATCACATTCTTGAATACACATAGTTGTAAAGCATAATTTAAAAATAAAACATAATGAATAATAAATCCATCAGAAATATAATTACACAGAATTTTGGTCAATTTTCTCTCCACCAAATACACATGCATACACACATATATGCACGTGTGTGTGCATGTGCGCGCGCACACACACACGCACACACACACACACACACACACACACACACACACCAAAACAAAACTTTGACCCTAAAAGATTATTACAGATAAAACATGTCATGTGTCTTAAGGCTGAATCATTTTTGAATGCAGTTTTTTGCTGTGTTTTGTGTTTAATTCTTTTCTAAGTAAATGTGTAGAAGTAAGCATTATTTCCCTAAAGAAAAAAGTATAAACCAAGACAACTAAAAATAGAAGAATAAAACTTTTTTAAAAATATTAATTCATAGAAGTAATTATAGTTGCTAAAACAATTTTAAGCAAAAAAATAAATAAAATTTTGTTTTTAAAAAGGTCAAAAAATGGGTAAATTCTAAAATCTGATCTGAGTAGAGAGAGTGATTTCCTTTTGTTAAATATTCAGCAATTACCCTACTATTCATTAGCCAGTTGGCTTTCCTACTACAAATTCACTGTTTTTCTATAATTTTGTCAGACATAAAGTAGATATATGAATCTTCCTAATGGAGAAAATTAATTTAAGACAGTTATGTAGTCATAATATGCAAAACAATTAAAAATTAAAACTTCATAACTGGCTCTGTGGGTAAAGGTGTTTGCTGTTGTGGCCTGGGACTTTGAGTTCAACCCCCAGACCACCATGTAAAGGTGGAATGAAAGAACCTGCTTCACAGTTGTCCTCTAGCTGCCACACTTGTGCCATGGTTTGAGGGTGCACACACACACACACACACACACACACACTCATACCATGCATACATATACATATGCTAATAGTACTTTTTAATTAAAAGAGAATGACTATTAAGCACACAGATGGTACTGGATGTCCGATGCCCGTCGTCATTTCATCCCTACCTCATTCTCTTTATTACAGAGAGCAAGGAAAGCACGGTCAGGAGTCAGGAGTATCATCTCAGGAATGGACTAGCATTTGTCTTAGACATTAGATCAATCTGGTCATCCTCAAATTCTTTAAACTGGTTCATGCCATTTCCCTTTCTCATCCCATAGAACTTTCTGACAATGAAATGAGAAAATGTAGGTTAAAGACATTCTCAATTTATAGTATGCTGTCTATATGTAAGATGTTATGAGTGGGACTCTAAACTTAAAACTAAAATGTCTTTTGGGACCTGTGTGTAACTTGTCGCAACTAAAAGAGAATAACAATCTGCCCCAAAGTCCATTATGGACAAATCTTAAATCTGTCTAGTGTGAAACACTGGCAGATTAGGATCAGCCTACTTCCAGAAGACCCTGTCTCCAAAAGCCAAAATAATAATCATAATAATTTTAGATGACCCTTACTTATTACTTATTAAGGCTTCAAAATGGTATTCCTGTTTCTCTAACCCCATTAGCATAACTGGCTTGAAAAATCACACCATTATGTTCTAGGAGATCATTTCTTATTCCACAAAAAAATCTGGGTACCAATAAGGATAAAAATCTGGACGATGCAAATGTTTACACTCAGTTATATTATAGTGCACACACCAACGATTTCCAAATGTATTTCAGAAGAGCAGAATAGCAAAGCCACTGTCCACATAGCAAAACCAACATAACCCATGAGAGTAAGGATGAAACTATGTGGAATACTGAATAGAAAAAGACATTGTGTATTATATCATTACTTCTGATAGGAGTGAAGCAACAGCTGCATCTTCTATTTATTTAGGTTGCCTGTTTAAATAGAATCAAATAGAAACATATGGGCCATGCAAGAGACTTCATATCATTTATTCCACTTTTTAAGAAGACATAGTGTGCTGGATTCAAAGTTTTGTTTTGTTTTCAAATTTTAAAAAGTAAAGAAAATGACTGAAAGTAATTAGCCATGCATTCTGTAATCTTGCCACTAAGCTAATGGCAATTGATTAGACCAAGGATTTGTGTTCAGCCCCGTGACATAAAATGTTTTAGAATCAGAGCTCTGTCCAATGGAGGTCCTCTAAACGTGATGGTGACAAACCAGACTAAAATAATAACTTGTGCTAATCATAATTTGAGGTAAAAACAGATGTTCCTCCTGGAAACAGATAGAACCTCATAAGATTGAGAGCCCTAAGGAAACTTAAAAGATCAGGAAGAAGTGTAGAAGGCTAGAGACCTCACCAGGCCTTCCACAGTGTGGTACACCTGCTTGAGAAAGAATATTCACCTATGGAGCTGACAGCAAGAAGTCCAGGGCTGGAGAGATGGGTCAAAAACTAAGGGCACTTGCAGTTCCTGCAGAGGACCTGGCAGTCCCAGAATCCACACAGCTTTTAACTCCAGTTTCAGAGGACCAAGTGCCCTCTTCTGTGGGTACCAGACACACATACAGAGCATATACATACATCATGGCAGAACATTCATATACATAAAAGAAAAATAATAACTAAATTTTCAAAAAAATTTAAATAAAATTTTAAATAAATAAATAGCATTTAAACAAGCCAGAGATGCTTTGTGAGTTGGCATTCACATTGGAGTGAGATTTTTTTTCAGTGATTCCATTACCTGTGAGTGACCAATGACCCTGTAAGCCACCTCAAACAACCGATTGGTTCACTAAGCTACACTTAGGCTGAACCACTTATTTGACCTGTTTTCAGTGCCCTACCTGGGGTGAAAATGCATGTGTTCTCTCCCCAGGAAAAGGCACACAACAATAAGGCACAGGGACAGTACCATTTAGTGTGTAAAAATAATGTGAGTTGAGCATGGTATCATCCATCCGTAATCCCAGCACTCCAAAGGAACGTTCATAGTAAGATCACAGGTTAGAGGCCAGCCTGGGCTATACAGAGAGCTGATGAATAACATGGTCTAAGAGACCATATCTAAAAGCAGTCAAGCAGATATGAGCATGGGACACCGTATGTCTATTTTCTAATTCTTGCTTTCTCGACAGCTATAAAGCTTGAAAGCAAGTAAGCACACTGTTCTGGTCATTGTACAATTAGAAAATAGCATAATAAGTATTCATTGTTAAAATTACAAAGAGTAATTGAGAATAGTTCAGAAGCCACCCAGAAATAAAGCCATTACAGCAAAGTCCAAAATTTGTGAATGAATCGTAAAGAGATATTGATTATGGCTTCATCGTAAAAACAAAACAGAATTATTAAAATAAAAATAAAGATATTGAGGATATTTAGGTTAATTTTTCATTATTTTATTTATTTATCCCAATATCTGTTCCGCCTCCTCCCAGTACTCTCCTCCCACAGTTACTCTTCCCATTCTCCCATCCCTGTCTCCTCTCTGAAGGTACCCCACCCTGGTACATCAAGTCTCTGCAGGACTAGGAACATCCTCTCCCACTGAGGCCAATTAGGGGGATGGAACCCACAAACAGGCAAGAAAATCAGGAATAGCCCCTATTCCAGTAGTTAGGAGATTCCCATAATTTTAATTACAAAGTATTAGAATGAAAAACATTTCAAATTATGAAGTTAAAAAGAATAAACAAAGCGAAAGCATAACACAGTTTATTTACTCTACATTTTTCAGTTTGTTTGTTTTTTTTTATTTTGTTTTGTTTTAAAACAGGATCTCACTGTGTTGCCCTGTTTGGTTTGTAACTCTCTGTGTAGATTTGGCTGGCTTGAACTTACAAAGACCTGTTTGCGTCTGCCTCTCAAGTTCTAGGATTAAAGACAATATACTCCACCATGTTTCACTCATATTACATTTTTGTAACATATATGTATTTCAAAACTTTAAAAATTTTTATTTCAGTGCTCAAGCATTCTCTTTCAGTGTGCTTATTGTGATATTATTTGTGTTTGTTTAATCTTTCCTATTGATAGCTACCCACACTGCCAGGCCTTCATTTGTCAATGGCTTTTCTACTGATTTCCACTTCTTGAAATGCTACACCTTCAGTTGTGGCTATTATGTTTTACACGACATTTACATAACACGAATAGTTGTTAATTGCCAAAAGTAATCATTATGGTTGGAATACAAATTGTCATCCTTAATCTCATGTGTTGAACACTAAGTCCCTTAACTTTAGAGCTGTAGTAAGTAGGTCACTGGGAATGAGTCTTTGAACATATCTTGTTCAAATATCTCCCTCCCTCTCCTTCTCATCCAAGCACATAGGCCAAGTAACCTCAGACTGAACCCTCTGAAACCATGACCTAAAATAAATGATCCCTCCCTTTATGTCATGTAATGTGTCATGGTGATACAATAATCACATAGAAAACCTACAGCCTGGAGTGCTACATGTTCAACTTAATGAGACAATTTGGTAGAAGTTAGGAGAGCAGAATAGGGACAGGAAGAAGGCTTACATGGGAAAGAAGGCTTTGTTGAGAGATTATAGTAGTTCTGATTATATTACTGAAAGTAATTTTTCTGCATTTTCTCAAAATTTTTGGTAAGGCCAATTTAATAGACCATATGGACCTTACAGATGATTCTGACAGCTTTTAGCCAGGTTTAAACCAAAATTTTGAAGCAAAGAGTAGAGCTGAAGGATTTTATTATTTCAAAAATTATCTTGAAAAAAAAAAAAAAAAAGGTGTCAGACAGAAAAAGTTCCAGTTGTAGACCAGGAGGGCATGGTAGTTAAAGAGTCTTTAAATGAAGCCAGGCACTTTACAGAGATAACAGGAAAAATTCCTGGAGGTCATCTCAGGAATTTGTCAGACCTCTTCCATTGAGAACTCCATGACATGAAATCATAAACTCATTTTAAAAGACTTTCCTTTGAGTAAAGATCACTATGGGATATCCTGCTCACACAGGGTTACCTATGAAATTTGCCTCCCTGTATTCAACTGCTCAGGCCCTCAGAGGCTACTGCAGCCACCATCAAAAGGGTTGTCTACAGTCAAAAGCCAGCAGGAGACCTTAGCATCATTCATGTGATACAGAATCTAAGAGTTTCAGGTCCATGGAGGCCTAAAAGACCGCACTGTATGTATCAGGGTCTTCAGTCACAGGTCTCTGGAGGCATTGCCTAATGTAACAACACATGAAGCCACAGAGGTGGAGTATAGATTCCAATAGCAAGAATATGGACCATTTGCTGAGGAAAACCAAGTGATGTCAGCCTAAGGGAGAGACCACGTGGGTGATAATGAAAAGGCCACAGAGCTAAAGTTGTTTATCATGTTGGATCTCATGTTCTACCACCACATGCCCTGGATGATAGACACAGAGGTAGAGAATTTAATGATTCCCTGTTGAGTTTGGTCTTAGTTTTGTGCCAAACTCTATTTGCTACTCTCCTGTTTTTCCCTTTTAGAGTAGGAATGATTAAAGCTATGATAGCCTAGAAATATGTACCTTTCTGGTTATGTGACAGTAGGTCACAGTTATTTTGTCTTGAGACTCAGGAGATTTTTGAACTTTGACTCTCAACAATGTTGGGTCTTTGAGCATTGGAAACTTTCATTAGAGACAAGCAAATGCTGATATAAGATGCCCATGAGCCTTTGGGGATCGGAGACAGAATGTTATGGCTAGACTGCAAAATTATACTCAGCTAGCTCTACACCTGCTAGTGCTCTTTTGGGAGGTCTTGCACTGAATAGGAAGAAGTGGGCCTTGGGTTCTTAGATCTATCTTGTCTCTAGACCCTCTTCTTTCCCAACTGTTTCTTGTATGCCATGGTCCCATCTCCGTGAGAGATGGAATAACGACATCTGATACCTCAAGCTACACTAAATCTCCCTTTTTGTCACAATGATACAAGCGTAGTTAATATATTAATATCTAGTTGGGAGGAGGATTTGAGTGGACAATCTATTGGCTTTAAGTTTATTATGGAATGCTTTCCAAGTTTGCTGCCTGTGGATCCCTGCATACTAATTTAAGGTCACAGATGATGAATGATCCTAAGAGATAAACATCCCACACCTTGTTCAGGTTATTTGTGAGAATAAAAAGGAGAATGAGCTTAGCGTACAGTACACCTCAAACTACTCTTCATTTCTATTTTTAAATTGAAATGGAATATCTGAAACCACTAGGCAGAAACGGGAGATCTGAAAGGAGTAATTGATGGTGGTATAGAAGGTGTTGCAGAAGGAAGCCAAAAAGCAGGTACTGAGTCACCAGCATGATGGATGACTACAATCACTCCAGCTCCCAGCGTTGCTGATCCTGAGCTTCAGGCTGCCTCAGAGTTTCCTGTCTCCTCTTTCAGAGTGTGCCTGGTCGTGACAATGCACCACAGTCACCTAATGTAACCTGAGAAAATGTCAGCCCTGGAATAACCAAACATGACACTGGATTCGTTTATTAAATCAACAAGATTTGCTTTTGAGATCATACAAAACAAACACTTCCTTCACGGCCTGAAAGAGCCTTTTCTCTTCTGATGTAACTGCACATCTAAGCTCTTCTCATCCTAGATCCCTCCCTGCTCCCAGCTCCCTGTTTGACATGTGGTCCACATTGCTCTTGGATTCACTAACCTCTCAGTCTCCCAAGTCCTGAGATCACAGGCCCGTCTCAAAATATAATAAACCTTGTTATTTTCTTTTTACAAAATGCTTTGTCATGGCCACAAAAGTGTTTAAAAGCAAACTTTGCTAGTGATATTGCAGGTAGAAAATTTCAGTTTTACCTAGGTTCCTAAATGACTATCAATCAGTCATTATACATGAAAAATTAGCATTTATTTCATTCTCTTATATAAGTTGATACTTAAACTTGAAATATCTATTTAAATTCTTTTTTTTTTTTTTTTTTTTTGGTTTTTCGAGACAGGGTTTCTCTGTATAGCCCTGGCTATCCTGGAACTCACTTTGTAGACCAGGCTGGACTCGAATTCAGAAATCTGCCTGCCTCTGCCTCCTGAGTGCTGGGATTAAAGGCGTGCACCACTACACCCGGCTAAAATGGTAAAAGGTTTTTATACTTTGGTTTTGTCAGTTTGTTTGGATGGATAGATGGATGGGTGGATGGATGGATGGATAGATGGATAGTATATTTTTAAATATACATACTTACTGTGCATTAGCATATCTATTCTAAATAAAATACCTTAAATGAGATACAAAAATAAAATTACACATATAGCTTTCAACCTCAGACAACTCTTGAGAGAAATGCTCAAATTTCAAGATCTGAGAATAAAATATGAATGCAGAATTTAGTAAGATTATATTTATTTACATAAGAAGATATGTATTCAGTAACATTTGTCTGGAAATTTATAAGACACAATATATAAATGTATAACTATAAATTATTCATATGTCACAACATTTTAATTAACAAATACCACCTTTATAAATTATAGTAATTTTCCTGTAGTTTATTAAGAATACTTACTGTTTAATGGGAAGGGGAAATAAGAGAAGGTAGTGGAAGGAAATATGGGGCAAGATTGCCAAAACTAAGGGGCATTTGAGTGGTTGTATAGAAACCTAATACACTAGAAAAGTCCTAAAACATAAAAATATATGAAGTCAATCTAAATGAAACCACCAAATAACAGGGGAGACAGAGTCAGGACTGACAATTTCTTGTCACCCAACGAAGCTTCCAGTATGGGGATTAGGATATATCTAATTGAGTTGTTGGCCAAGGTGATCCCATAAAAATCCCCAAACAAACAAAATCCCCAAGCAACTCAAGTTGTTGCCAACACTATAGGTTATTCCCACAAACTGACTGTAAGGCCATATTGCTTAAGACAACACCCACACAGCTCATTGAACATGGAGATGTTGACCTAGTGCCTACATAGAACCTTCATCCCTACATTTCAGTATCTTTGTTACAGGAGGGACTCTGCATGCCATCAAAAGAAGAGAAACATAAACACCAAGCCAGCTACAAATCCTTTATCTATAATGATGCAATGATACTTACTATCTGTAAGTTATGCTAAGGCAATGGTGACACAGTAACCAAGAAATAACTGATTGTTATAAGACCACAAGATGGAACCCATATCTGACACTGCTTGGATAACCAAGAACCTGAGACTAGATAGCTCAGTGACCAATGGCAAATTAAAAAAATAAAAAGAAAGAAAGAAGGAAGGAAGGAAGGAAGGAAGGAAGGAAGGAAGGAAGGAAGGAAGGAAGGAAGGAAGGAAGGAAACAAAGAAACAAAGAAAGAAAGAAAACAATGTAGGGATGAAATGACCTAATGACATTCAGCTATACTCACAGATCCGTACCTTATTCAGCCACCATCAGAGAAGCTTTCTCCTGTTGCAGATGGGAACAAGTATAGAGATTCACAGCCAGATATGAAGCAAAGAGTGAGACACCTTCAAATATCCAGTCCTAAATGAGATGTCTCCATCAAAACCCCTAGAGCTCAGGCAATCACTTTGAAGAGGCAGAGGAAAGAGCATTAAGAGCCAAAGGTGATGGAGAAAAAGAAAACAACACCCTTTAAATGAGGCTTTTTCATTGAGGAAAGTTTCTATGAGCTCACATAGATAGAAATACCATGCACAGAACCTGACAGGGCCTGCGCAGGTCTGCATCAGGTCCTCTGTGCTTATATAATAGCTTTCAGTTTGGTGATTTTAAGGGACTCCTGAGTGTGTGAACAATTGGGTCTCTGACTCTTATACCTTCTTTGGGACTTTTTTCCTTCTGTTCATTTGTATTGTCCAATTTCTATGTGATAGGTTTTTGTTTTATTGTAATATTTATTTTACTGTATTTTTTTTTAAATAATGAACAATGGGATGAATGTAGAACTAGTTAACAATAAAATTGTCACTTATATCTCCAGAGAGAAGAAAATCACTTTTCTCCAATAAAATGACACTAGGTATATCAGCTACTCTAGGGTATATGCTTCATGTTCAGGAGTAGTTGACCAACAAATAGTGGACTCAAAAAAATGACTTTATAAGGATGTTTCCATATTAAACACTAGATACTAGTATAGAGAGAAGTGTTTCATGGGCTGTCTGCAGACATCTGTACAATTCTATATGTACAAACGTAGTAACTAATAGATTTATACTCTGAAAAAAGCTTCTAATTTTCATTCATGAATTACTAATATTGTCTATAGCCTTTTTATGAATAACTACTTCACTATGTTATTGAACAACTACATATCAAACAGGGCATCTGAGTCTGGCTCTCACTAGCATAATTTTTCTTCCCTAAGTGAATAAGAAATAATTTATTCTGGAGCCAAAGTTGAATGAACATGTCCTAGGACCACAGATGTACCCCAAATTCTATGTTCTAAGCTGGAAGTAGCTTCATGAAGTTTTACAGTTTCACTGAGCAAAGAAGAATAATCAGGGCAAGTTTAAAACACATTGGGAGGTACATCAAAGGGGTGATTACAACAGATGATCTATTGGGAAGCTTTTCTAGGTGTCCCCGATGTTAGCTGGTGACTTTCTTGGCTTTGAAATTTGTGGGATATAATGGTCCTAAGCTAATAGATTTCAAAGGGTGTTTGTCGATTAGTCACAGGATATTAGTTATGACACAGAGGAGGGCACGGAATAGCTAGGAATAGCTAGCTACTCATGGGGCTAGCATTAGCCCAAGATAAGATAATTAGCTTCTGGCCCTGCCACATTCCAACCTCTCTGTGTCACTGCAATCCTAGCCAGTCAGTCAGTCTCTGTAGACACAGATGGTTTTCAGAGTTTGTAGTAACCATTGGTGGTGAGACATCACATTTTGCATATCTGAAGGGGCCACATATTTCTTCACATACGTCTTTACCTTTATGTAAATCCTATCATGTATCATATGTAAACATTTCATCAGATACAAAGGTTTGTTTTTTTTTTTTAAGTCAGATCAGGATCATGATAGTTACTAGTTTTGTTTTGTTTTGTTTTGTTTTTATCAGTTTCTTTCTTAAAGCCTTTAACAGCTATTTCTCTCCTGAAGACTGCTGTCCTGCCTACTAGTCAAACTCATCTACCTCAGAGCATAGAAATGGGTCTGCTAGCTATGAGGAAACTTATAATATTTAATAACTAGATTAACTTTTAAGGTCAGCCTTTCAGAGAGCATAATCACACAGGGTCCTGAGAAAATCTCTTGATGATAACCCAAAAATTACACATGTGGAGGTCGAATTCCAGATCAGCCATGACAATGATTCAAGGACATTTCTTCACTTCTCCAAAGACCTGAAAATGGGGACAATGGCTCCTATCTTAAAGACATGCCGTGATTTAGAGCTTAAGGGTCCCCCAAAGACCCTATGTTGAAAAGATAGAGCCAAGTTGCAGGAAGTTAGGCCACTGAAGATGCCACCTACCAGGAAGATGCACCCTTGAAGGAGAAACAGGGTCCTAAGCTCCTCCTTTCCATTGTTGATGCCTGGCTGCCATAAGGTAGGCCACTTTGCCTCTCTGTGACCCCTGATACTATGAGACATAATAAACCCCTCCTCCTTTTAGGTAGATATTCTTAGGTAGTTTTGACAGTGGCTGGCATGATAAGCACTGGGAATAAGGAATGGAGAAAATGCAATTGTTGCTTGGTAACAATTAAGTCTATTAGAATTAGTCTATTAGAATTAGTATTGAAGTCAGGGTTGGGAGGGAGGTGTGACTTGGAATAAGTATTGAAGTGGGAGAAAGACAGTCTGTTCTCGAAAGAACGTTCTTGGAAACTCCAATACCATGTTATTGTCCTCCCACTGTCAAGCAAGTTAAGCCATTCATTCTTGTTTTGCTAGCACCTACACAAGCCTGACCAGAGTGAGTCTCTAATATTCAGGGAAAAAAGAGTGTGTACTAAAAGCACCTACCAGCTCATAGAGGAAACAGCAGAGTATAACCTGCCCAAGGGGAAGCATGGCTTTGTGGGAAAGCACAGCACAATGAGTTCATTCTGAATGCTGGATAGTGTGGGTGTCTGGGAGGCTCCCAAGGGGAAGTCTTAGCTGACAGGGGGAGGAAGTACCCTGACAGAAGGTGGTTAATCATTAGCAGCCTGGGCTTGAAACCAAATCACCGGCTCCAAAGCCAATGGACTTCTCACTGTAACACAGCTTCTTTGATTAGATTCATCCACCAAGTGTTTTCTTGGCACTGTTTTATGGAAAAGTTTGTCCTAGGTGGTGACAAAGGTGAATAATTATAGCTCTTATTTCATGAGAGCAAAGTAAAATAGGTCAGCCATACAGGTGACCAATGTAAGTCATTAAGAAGCAGAAGTGAGCACACAAGAAACCTGCTGAGGAGTCTGTCCTAGCAGTCACCTGGCTCAGACTTTGGATCAGACTGCTCCATTGCCTCATACTCTGTGTGGGGACAGGCCAACAGCAGGGCCACAGCCACACAGTCCACCCCACAGTTAGGAGCACTACTAAGGACATAGTTTGTCTGTTGATCATAGTACACTATCTTACATTTCTTCTTGTCATGAGCTAAAAAGAGTTCCAGTCAGCACCAGAACAAGGCAGGAATTTTGTATTCCACTATAAAAATATTTCTATTGGCTTTACAATATTTACTGGTGGAACCCATTTGAAAATATTTTAACATTTCCACAGCTTTAAAATTGAGTTGGTCTTTGGTTTTCTCTTGAGTGCTTTCTTCTTTAGGCTGTTGACTTCAAGCAGTGATTGAGAATATCACTCTGTGCTTTGCAGCGATGTGGGAATTGTTCCACCCTGAATGGCTTGATACAGCTCATATAAACAGCCCACTGAACCCTGATGTCAGAACTCACCAACAGTGTTGCTCCCTGTTCAGCTCTGACTCAACTTCAGAGTCTTAAACTCAATCCTACTTCAGACCATTACACATCAAACATGTTTGCTGATCTGTTTTCAACACCTTTCCTCAAAAAAAAAACCATTAATTTTTATTGAATTATTTTCTATATATATAGATTCTATATTTGATTTATCTCAAAAGATCATGTGTGATGACTAACTTGTAATTTTTAAGTACCCTTTACCTTTCATATTTATGTCTCCTTTTACTTATGAGATCATTTATCACACTCTCTGTGTAAGATCAAACCTGGTAGAAATTTCCCTGGTGAAAGCTGAGAACTGCATTAATCAATGGGTCTAACAATAAGTCACTAGGAGTTAGTTTAACACTACTTGTCCATATAGCAAAGTAAAAGTAATAGATTCTCCTCCAAGCCCTATAACCAGTCTAGTCACATGCTGTGAGTGCCAGAGAAGCTTCTATTTGCAGTAACTAGTAATTAACGCAGATACCCAACAAGTGGCAAGGTGCAGAAGACACTATCGGATGCTCAGCCCTAAATATCTCTATCATACTCCCTCCTCCCAAGTCTCATGAATCTTTGTAGAAGAGTGAGTGTAGAAGAATGAGTGTAACAGTCAGAGGCATTTGATGATTACAAGAAAACAGTGTCGTCCAGACAAAACAGGACAGGAGACAGCACTTATGAATTCATAGCAGTTACAACAGCATTTGCATGACTGGCATGATCTCAACCAGACTAAATCTCACCCTGAACCTAGTAGGTATTTGGCAGTTGTTAGCTGTTGGGAAAGGGCTTAATCCTTTGTAAGTCCACCATGCTCCAGTGGGAGGCCACACATCCAAGACTACATGAGCAGTACAAATTGGACAAACAGGTAGAAAAATAAAAGAGGACTCAATGTTGTCTGGGGAGGAGAGATGGGGAGATCTGGGAGTCATGGGGAGGGGAGATGTGATCAAAATGTATTACACAATATTCTCAAATAGCTCAAAAATAAGTTTAAGTCAAACTCAATCAAATACTCTGCATGTGCTACTACCTCAAATTCTGAAATAATTTAATTTAACCCTTGCTTACTGCCTCCCAGTGTGCTCATATTTAAAACACTATCCAAGCCTTTTCAGGAGCCACTGAAGAAACTAGCGACTTAAATCTGGAGAGACTCGGTGTGGAGCTCACACTGATGTATCAAGTTAGCTCTGTTTTGCTTCACTTTGGTCCCAGAACTCTCTTTCTTTATTCCAGGATTTCTTTAATTTTATACAGATCAATGGTCCATCTTCTTCCTTTTCCATTAGCTCTATAGCAGGTTCCATTTTATTTCTATTATTATATTATGTTACAGTTTCAGTTTTTTCCACAGAAGGTAAATATATAGAGTTAAGGAAAATCCATATTCTTATGTTTTACTTTTTCAAGCACAACCCCACTGACCTTATTTTAAATTTGTTGGCATCTTCTTGAATCTCGGAGTTTGGTCAAAACTAATAATTTCATATATTATGGCCATTATAATGAACAAACTTTTTCATCTGTATCTGTATAAGAACAGAACCCTAACACTTAAGAACAATAGATGAAGTCTTTTAGAACTATAAAAGATGAAATTACTAGGGACTATTCTAGGCTCTTAATATGTAATATATTAGACCTCTATCCACTTGTCTAATGGAAACAGTATATTACATAATGGTCCAAAATGGAAATTTCCTAAATGTCTAAGCAACAAGCCATGTTAATAAAATATTTTATTTATTCACAAATTTTATATATATACATATATATATATATATATATATACTTATATGTATACACACACACACATAATAGCCTTAGTAAATGTATATAACACTTGACAGTGGAGTAAAAAGACTAAGAACTTTGTTTCCATTAATAAAAGAGAGGCAGAGAAAATTAGAAAGTGAGGCTGGGAGTAGAAAGAAGGGAAGCATTCATATTTTAAGAAGTAAAGTAGAATGAACCAACAGGATAGACTCAATACAGAATTGGAAAAGGGTAGGCCAAATGTGACTATTATCTACCTCCTATATTTTCTCTAATACTGTAGATGCTGGTTTCCCTCCAAGAAGTAGTTTGAGAACAAAATAAGAGAGAACAAGTCCATCTAAGTTGCAGAATGAACTAAGCTAGAACAATTAGCCATGAGTCCGAGAGCTCAGCACAGGGATTAACCAGCATAAACAATGAGAACAGACACAGAATGAATGCAGAGCAAAGACTACATCTCAGTAATGTCAGTGTTTACAGGACAAAGAACTGCATGCTCCAAAAGAGGATGGGAAAAAGCTCTTCCAAACAGAAAGTAAATTCAATGTTCCACAAAGACTCTGACTTGGATCTGAGACATTTATGTGGAAAGTGTTCTGACCGTCTTGTACTCAGCTCGGTGAGATGTATAACCTCTCATAACCATTATCATTTATCCTCCTCCAACTCATGTACACAAAAGCATACTTCCTCCTTTAATGAACCAGAGTTGTTCTTCTTCTTCAAACCAGATAGCAGTCTACAGTCTTGCCAAGTAGTTCATCAGCAGATCACACACTTAGATGAGCATAGCTCTGAGTTCAAATCTGAAAACACACGCATACACACAAACAAAATCAGTCTTCCAAATTCTAGTGTCCCAAGGATGTCTCTTTATGTTCAAATAGGTAAAAAATAAACATTGACTGTTTAAACTGTAAAAGAAAGACCCTCTAAGTTCCTCCACAAGCACAAAATGCTTCCTCCAGATGTTTCCCAAGTTTTATTACAGACAATCCATGCCAAGAAAGGACTATGGTGTTCTCCAAGTAGCAGAAACCTAGCACCTAGTCACCTTAGAAACAGAAAAAGGAGATAATGATAATCATTATCATGACTGAAATTCTGGAATTCTGAGTCACCGTTGGTATTTCAGAGCAAAAATTAAAGATATCATCTCATCTCTGGGTAATCTAGTAGGAAAAATGATCTGGTACATTATTGTTTCTTCCTTAAAACCAATATTGACTTACTCTTCCTAGAGTACTAATTGCAGAACTCTAACTCACTCTCTCTCTCTCTCTCTCTCTCTCTCTCTCTCTCTCTCTCTCTCTCTCTCTGACACACACATACTATTAGACAAAAGATCTGAGTCCTGCACCACTAGGTTTAATTTGTGCAATCTATTCACACATTTTATCCTCATTAGAAAAGAAAATGAGGCCAGGTGTGGTGGGGGGCACGCCTTTAATCCCAGCACTCGGGAGGCAGAGGCAGGCGGATTTCTGAGTTTGTGGCCAGCCTGGTCAACAGAGTGAGTTCCAGGACAGCCAGGGCTACACAGAGAAACCCTGTCTCGAAAAACCAAAAAAAAAGAAAAAGAAAGAAAAAAAAAGAAAAGAAAAGAAAAGAAAAGAGAAAAAAAGAAAAGAAAATGAGATTTAAGAGTATGAGGGATCTCCTGGAATTCTCCAGCTACTCTGAACAAGGTCTTGCTGTATCAGCATCTTGACCACCTCATCTCTCTCTATAGTGTATACCATAGAGTTTCTGCTTCCATGGTCAGTAGACTATAGCAATTTCCCAGCTTCTTCTGCAGTATGCATTTCTTTGTCCCATAATTTGATGTTGCTGAGATGTAGGTGTCTCTGAGCTGAAGTTCACTAGACTTTCATCACTGTCATGTCAAACTATTCTTCACAATGGATGATGAATGGAGTCACACAGACAAATGAAATGGGTAACTTTGTCACCTGTGAGCCTGTCTCTGTCCCCCTGTAGAAGAATATGACTTAATAAAAAGGCAAGGGTAACATGTTGACATCTCATGGTCAGGAAACTTTGTGAAATGCAAATTATGTAACTGCTTTCCACTGGCTGCCTTCTGCTTCTAGCACTAATATGGAAAGACATCTATTACCTGGATTATAAGACAAAAAATGAAAGTCACAGGGAGCAGGCATGGAGTTGTACAAACATGTATCGGCTGACACACATACACATGAGAAAGCGCAGCTAGAACCTGCAGAGCCAGCCAGCCTTGCCAAGTCCAGATTGGCCAACCTTCAGCATATCTAAGATGCTTTAGTGAGCCTACCACAACCAAAACATAGTGGTCCCCCAACTAACATGTATTCTCATTGTTCATGTACGTAAGTTGCTAATTGAGCTAGGCCATTTGTGATCCAGTGGTCTACAGATCAGCCTTGTTGACAGCAAACCCCAATAGCTAAACCACTCAGAGACAATCATTCTGAACAGCAGCACTTGGAAGGAATCTTGTAAACCTTTAAACCTCTAGTAAACCTCTAGTAAATCACATAACAGAAAAGTTTAAGAAAAACAAGCTTTCCTGGTTTGTAACTCGACAGTATCCTCTGGACATGCGATACAAATTTTAAATTCTGCTTATTTCATCTTTTTGTTTTTAAACATGAAACTGGAAAAGTAACTTGAAATCTTGTTTAGGGTCCTTCCTAAGCCTTCTCTTGTGTTCCCCTAGTCTTGCTTTGGTTACATCAAGGCTAGCTAGAAATAAAAAAGCTCTGAAAATAAAAATTATTCTGTGCTTCTGTGGAGAATATGAGAAACATGGCAAGAGGATTAAACGCTTGTCTTACAGAAAAAGGAAGCATTAGCCAATAATTTACTCCCTTGTGTGCATGGGGCAGGGGCTACCATAGTTACATGGCATTATTAGTTTGGTTCCAGGAAATAAAGGCTCACTGGTATTCTCTGATGGATTGTGTAGCAATCACTGTCCTGAAAACCTAAAGTAGTAGTCTAGAAGACTTGACGGGATTTCCTCATGGCTGGGAGGCTCTGCATGCCACAGTTCTAGAGATTCTGGGTCAGTCAAATGGCAGCCCCATCAGAGGACCTTAACGTTTGCACAGATATCCATGGACTCTTGTAGGAGATGGTTTTGTTTACAGTCATGCTGAATATTTGAATATTTTAAAACCCATCTTATGCAAGTAAAGGAAATTTAGACACTGGGTACTGGGGATCTAGCAATTGCCTGGGCTGTGTAAGACCACCCTGAAAATTCTGCCTTTCCAAAAGAGAAAATCATAAAATTTCTAAACTGTTCAACCTGGAAAAGAATTTGAAGAACTTGAATCCATTTCAATTTAAGTCAAGCTGATGAGCCTGTTATTCAAAAGAAAAAAAACTTGGAGGTCGTTGATAAGGAGTGGGAGATTTCTATCTCTGAGCCAACTTGAAGAAGTAATAAGGAGAAATCTAAACATTCAGAACAGGTTGAGCCTGACATTACAAGAAATACTCATCTTTAGAAGATAAATCAAAGCAATCCAATATCAAGCATGTACAAGCAAAATGGCTTTCAAAATCCATCAGAAAAAGGAAGAACAACTTCAAAAAGATGCTTCACATGAAAATTCCCATCTTCAAAGGTAGAAAATTTTATTTCTGGTTAAGTATAAAACTGTTCTTATTTGATGTTTTAAAAGGAGATAAAGTGAGAAAAAAGTTTAATAAAAAAAAAAACAGTGCATATGGAATAAACTCTAAATGATAAAGTTAGGTCAAGCTCATAGGAAACTGTCATGGTTTGAGTTGGTAATTTGACAGAATCTATAATCACCTGAGAGGTGGAGCTCCAGGAATGCCTATAAGGGATGATCTTAGCAAGGTTAACCAATGTTAGAAGAGTAGTCTCAACTGTGGGTGGAACCATTCCCTTTGCAAGGACCCTGAACTATATACAATGGATAAGGGGAGCTAAGCACACTTGTTCATTCATTGTCCTCTGCTTCTTGTAACTAGATGCTTCCAACTCCTCCTTCCATCTTGCTTTCCCGCTGTAATGGACTGGGTCCTGGAACAGTGAGCCAGAATGAGCCCTTTCTTCCTTAAGAATGTAGGCATTTGCCAAACATGAGAGATAAATCCATCTGTGGTTCATGAAGAAGACAACATGCTTAATGAAAGCTTGAAATTGAATTGAGTGAATGTGTCAGAAAATGGGCCACTCTAGAAAAAAAAATGAATCCAAAGATACATCTTTTGTTTTGTGAAAACAACTAATATTGCTCAGTTAAATACAGCTTATCTAGATGAAGACTGGCAAGGTTGCTAGTGTGTCTTCATCTACCTTGCTTTAAAATTTCTCTTAAAACTCTTAAAGAAATGAAACCAAATATACACTATAAAATAGTCACTGAAGGAGACAAAAGAGTTGATGCACTGGAAGACCCCAAATGATAAAGCTTCAGTCCAGTGTGACAGAATACAGGGAGAGGACAGGCAGAGACGTCAAGTCCTTGCTAAACTGCATTGAGAAAAAGAAACGATGCCATGTGTGATAATAAACACCCAGCATTTGGGGAACTCAAGCAGACAGACTGACAAAAGATTAAGGCCACCCTGTTGTGCACAGAAAGTTTATAGGCTTGCCAGAACACAGTGAGATCCTATCTTAAAGACAAAGATGTACAGGCAAGCAGACAGGCAGACAGGCATTTCTAAACATGACAGATAAATCAATCTGTGGTTCTTGAAGAAGACAGTATGGCAGCCAAGCAGATCGACAGACAGATAGACAAATAGAAAGACAGAAAGACTGTGGATCATGAAGAAAGCAACAAGGCAGGCAAACAGACAGACAGAAAGTCAGAAAGACAGGAAAGGAGGGTGGGAGAAAGAGGCAAAGGGAGAGGGGAAAGAAAAGGAAGAAGGAGATGAGAGAGTATATTAAATCAACCAAGTACCCACTACGCCCTAGAAAAATAGTGGATAAAGTTGTTGAAAATGTGAATTCTACAAAAAACTAGACATTACTAACACATATTTAAGGGATAAGAGATAGCTTAAATACTTCAAAAAGTAACTATGTCCCAGAAGTCTTCAAAATGGAGCACAGATCTAATGTCAAGTGTAAATCTGTAAGATTTGTAGAAAATAATGGAAGAGAAAAATCAAGATTGTTTGGACTTTGACAGTCAGTTTTACATTTAACAACCAAGACTCAGAAGAGTGTGTGGTAGCTGACTAGAAGGGGTTTCAGACCAATGCAGTAGGCAGACACCCATAAGGCTGCCATGCTCATTAATCAATGTAGGCGCTTCAGCTATGATAGGAGGTGCTGATCTTGGTGCTGATATAGGAACAACCTTTGGCTGTCTTGGTGTTATCCAATATGCCAGGAACCCTTTGATGAAGCAGTAGTACCTTTAATGTGCTCTCCTAGGATTTGCCCTGCCTGAGTCTCTTTCATTTGATAGTTGCTTTCTTGATCTTGTTTGCCATGTAACATGAATCCATGCTTGAAATGTTGGCACTTGTGGTAATTATGAATATAATTTTCTGGATCTTACCATGAGTCTGAAAATGTAGTGTTGGTGTCACAAAAATATATGTTATTTTAAAACTCATTTCATTACAGATGAAAACTAACTTTTGACAAAAATGAGGAAATACTAAGATGGACTTATCTGAAATTAAAATGTTCTGCTCCTCAAAAGACAAAAATAATAATAATAATAATAATAATAATAATAATAATAATAATAAAAAGAGAAACCCCACAGGCTTAGAGGAAAAAAAAGCAAATGCATTTATTTTACAAAGGGCCATTACTCAAAAATATAGAAAACTTAAAACTCAACAGTAGGAAAGGAAAATAGTCTGATTTAAAATTAGCCAAAACCCTTGACACCTTACCAAAGAAAACAAGCAAATGCCAAATATACAGACAAAAAGAAAGCTTGCATCATATGCTTTTAGAGGGCTGTGAATTAAAACCATGACGACATCAGTGTACACCTTTAGAATCATCCAAATGCATGGTACTGAGAGCATCATATGCTGCCAGAGATGCAGAGTAAAGGAAGAGACATTTGGAATTGGAACATGATAGGTAAAGCAACTTTTAGAGACAGGGTGATGTTGTCTTACAATAGTAAACATGTTCTTGTAATTAAGCTACTCACCCTTGCTGTTTTCAAGGAGTTTGAAAACATGCCCATACAGAACTTAAATCTGCTTTACTCGTGTTTGCCAAAACCTGGAAGCAACCTAGATATCCTTTAATAGGTGAATAGAGAAATACACTATGGAAACTTCAAATAAGGGACTATTACTACATGATATTAAAATAGCTATCAAACCCCAAAGGGGGAAAGGCCGTGAAAGAAACTTAACCAAATCCAAAAGCTCTATATACTCTAGATGCCAAACTCTAATTAAGAAGGCATTCCAATAGAGGCAAAACTATGAAAATGGTTTAAAAAAAACCATCAGGTGCCGAAGGTATCAGAGAGGGAGAGATAAACTCTAACAGAGAGGTAATTATGGTAGTGAAAGTACTCTGCATGACACTGCAGTGGTTGATACTGGTCACTAGACTTGTGGCTAAGCATACAGAATGTACCCCAACTGGAATGAACCCTAATATCAACGAACAACTCTGGATGATAATAATGTGTCAGTACAGGCTCATCCTATCTGTCACCTGGGTGAGGTATGCTGATAATGGGAGAAGGTATGAATGAGTGGGAACCGGAAGTCAAAGAGCTATGTCTTTACCTTGCTTTCTCAATTTTGATGTGAACCTAACTTTGTTTCTCTCTTTATTATTTATTTTGTAAAAGTCTTTTTAAAACATAACCTCACATCACTGATAATCACTGATGTATCCAATACTGTATTTGGAAGAAGTTACAAGGACCACCAGGAAACCCAGAGAGGAAACAGATCACCAATCACCCCCAAAAAAAGGTTTGATAAGTCAAGCTGAGATGGCAGGGCACCAAGGAGGCAGAGTCAGCACAGATGCAATTCTATCCATCACTCTTCAGCACTGTGGAATGAAGAAACTCCATCAGAAGACTTCAGTCCCTGGCACACCTGGCCTTCAGCACCCCACGGTGGAACTTAGCTGATGCTCCTTAAACTGGCAGCCTCATTCTTTCCACCTGAAAGGGGAACATGGCACCCCAGTAATTACACTGAACCGTGAAATTTAGTGAAACAGCAACAGTAAGAATAAAAAGTGAGTGTCCCAATTATGGACAAGAAAATCATCCAACCTGCTCTGTTAAACATATTTTATGAGCTGGGCGTGGTGACGCATGCCTTTAATCCCAGCACTCGGGAGGCAGAGGCAGGTGGATTTCTGAGTTCGAGGCCAGCCTGGTCTACAAAGTGAGTTCCAGGACAGCCAGGGCTACACAGAGAAACCCTATCTCGAAAAAAAAAAAATTATGAAAAGAAAGACAGAAGTATCTCACTTTTACAAGCTGGGAAGTTTGCCGGGCTCTGGTGCCAATTAGCTCTGAGTTTAGAGTTGGATATTTACAGCACAACTGTGTCAAATTCTATTCACCTCTCTGCAAAAGCATCCTCTGTTATCCAGTTATCTCTACTGGGACTCTAAGATGTGTGGTGTGTGTGTGGTGTGTGTGTGTGTGTGTGTGTGTGTGTGTGTGTGATCACAGTACTTGGGTGAGTGAGGCAAGAAAACGAGAGTTGGGAGATCAGCCAAGGGAAGGGAGGAGAGGGATGAGAAGGAAGACAGTGAAAGAAAGGAAGGGCAGAAGTCAATTGGAAGGAACAGAAGAGAGGACGGAGAAAGGGAAAGGATGGAGAAAAAGAGGAGGAGGCAGAGGAAAAGAAAATTGAGAAAATGAAAAGAAAGTGAAGGAAGAGAATGCATACAAGGTTATCTATTATTATAGTCTATGAATGAAAGGCCTAAAGAATACATAAAACAGATCATTTCTCCCTACTTGAAAGTTTTCAGTACACTGTGTGTGTGTGTGGGGGGGGGGAGACAAGTGCATCACATCTCGGATTGCCAATGGTCCTGTCATACGTGAAAAAAATGTGAAGGAAGTTACATCCCCAGTGACCGGCAGCTTATAAGCCTTCGAAATCTAACATGTCCTTAACCAAACATGACCAATTTGAAAACAATAGTAAACGCATTCCAACTAACACTCCAGTTTCTCTGGCAAGAAATTAGAATTCCAGTCGGAAGACATGTCAAGAAACCAGTCTCTGCTTCTGTACTTTGCAGGGTTAGGGTCACTTATGCGACGTACTGTACAAGGGAGTACGTCTAACCCCAGTCCCCCATCAGGTTTCACCTCACAGCGAGCAACGGCCCCCTGCTTTAGACGGCACAGTCTTTAACTCACAGTCTTATCAACTACTGAACACACCTATATGCAGTATTTGGTTTATGTTAGCAGTTTTCATTCAGAAGTAAAAAAAATCCTTAGATATTATTCTCAGTGTTTTGGTAAAGACGGTGATTAAATTCGCAACGCCTTGCCTGCCTGCATTTGGGATACACACCTCAAAGCAGAGAGGAAGCGGGGCCACAGCTAAGTGAAACCACCAACACACACTGGTGGAGTGACTAAGTCCTCTGAAACACAGGTCAAGCATTAAAGCAATACAATCCCGACAAAAACACTAATTTTCTCTCTTAGCTTCTGGGCACAGAAGTTACCATTTAAGAAATTAATAATAACTTTAAAATCTGAGATCATGTTAGAGGAAAAGGGTGACGAAGAGAGTCTTGTGAAATCATGTGTTCGTTCTGATAAAATATTTCACAAAGTAGTTAGACAAAATAAAACGGGGGGAAGGGGGGAGACCTGTGTCAAATTTCTGACTATATGAACATTACTGACATTTTTTTTTTTCAATTACCTATCCCATGTTTTCTTGATTTGAAAAGAACATTTCACAAAGGTGAGCCACAGTTTTGGAGTTCTTTCAAATTAATATCTAAACATATTGCCAAGTTGTGTTTTGTTTTGTTTTGTTTTGTTTTAAGCATTTAGTTATACATAGACTATTTCTGTGAGTTTTTTTAAGCATATATTGACTCTAAATTGCTAGAGCATGAGTTAGTATATAAATATTCATAACAATGAATTAGTGAAGAAGATAGGTATTTGGCAAGTCAGACATTTTATCCTTTATGTTATCTGTGTGATAGTGTTTGAAAAAGAAAAAAAAAAAGTGTGTGCTCTGGGAGAATCCAGCGGAATGGGAGAATCCAACGGAATGGGAGAATCCAGTGGAATGGGAGAATCCTGCAGAATGGGAGAATCCAGCGGAATGGGAGAATCCCGCGGAATGTGCTCAGACTGCTCCAGCAGAGGGCATGGCAGATTCAAAATGGAAACCTACGCTTTGTTTATCAGCAGATCTCAGGCTGTGGCTTTGCCGGCCAGTCTTTTTTCAACCCACTGCATTGCTGCTTCCGCCACCACAAAATGGAAACTGTGTGTCATCTTAGTATTTAGCAATTCTATCTACCTAAAAGCCAACTGTAACAACAACAAACTCTAAAGGGAAGTTGCCAGACACACGAAGCTTTTACTTTAAATATGAAAGCCCGTCTTGAAAAAGACCTTCGGGGAAGGGGCGTTATTTTTGGTGGAGATGGAATCCAGGGTCCCTTCAATGCTTAGCAACGTCCTGCCACTTTATTCCCTCCCAGTCCAGTGTGGTGACTTCTCAAGAAAAAAGGTTTCTGTCTGTAGTAGGTACTGCCTAAACTCCCAAAACTACCAGTGGTTGTAAACTTATGCAAATTTATCAAGCAACCACAATTTCCAGGGAGAAAAATCATTTTGTGACTTAGTTCCAATTGTCAGTCTGAAAAGGCTTGTGGAGAAAAAAAAAGTATTAAAATGTATTAAATACAAGAATCATCTAGGATAGTCTACCTTTCAACTAGTTAGTAGGGCACATGTAAATTTACTTTGTTAATGTATAAAAAGAACAGAGCTTTTCAGGTTTAAAGATCTTGAAGAGACTAAATATGAACTAATTTTTTTCTTGTCCTTATTTATTATATAAACAGCAATTTGTCATAAGCTTGACACATTAAAAAAAACTGCATTATCTTGATAATTAATAGAATTTACACATTTAGAAGCTAATTAATTTTGAGTTACTCCTTGCGATTTCTTTTTTATGCTGAAAAGCTAGCTGGAGATTGCCCCCATATGTATGTGCAAAATAATGCATTTTGTTGACGTTACAAAGGGTCTTAAATGCAAGATTTGCATAGTATCTTTTGAGACTGGCAAAAAAAAAAAAAAAAAAAAAAAGGAAAAGAAATCACATTGCTACTATTAGTCATGAGAAATGAGGGCTCAGGCAGGGGGAAAGTGACTGCCTTAACAGACACTTAGCAACTACTGGTTAAGCACTGGCTCTGATTACACCTGCTAACAGCCACAAGTGTCAAGCAAGGGCCACCTGATCTATATTGATGATTTTAATACCCAGGGTTGTAAGTTAAAAAAAAAAAATCCTGTTTTGTATTGTTGAAAATCAACTATGCCTGCATATTACAGGTATTTTAACAAGCAACACTATTTCCATTACACGTGCTTAATAAATATGTATTAAATCGTCAGAAATTAAAACAAATGTAGAAACAGTGCAGATCTTTTGGGCTTATTAAAAAATTCCATCTTACAGATTCATAAACATGCCGTCAAGGATTTGTTACTAAAATCGAAATGATATTCCTTCTATAATAAAGGCTATACCAATCTTCTTCATTAGCGACTGCAGACTTTGATCTCTGACTCAAACTATCCTCAGCTTGTCACAATGTGTTGCTTTGGTTCCCAGTTGGGAACCAAGACGGGTCTTCATTTTCCTTTCAGTGGGTCTAGTATGAATCAGAATAACTAGAGCCTAAGCCGTACCTTTTCGTTAGTCTGTTCAGACTTTATGGGAAAACCACTTAGGTATTCCGCTGCATCATTCTGGTAACATAGGAAGCTGAATCAGTTTGTAGTTGAAGTCATGTATTAGTTCTTACAAATCAGGGCTTATTAAACCCTGCAGGAGCAGAGACCCGGGTTCTCACAAATGAAGCTTACCCAAACAAACTCTTTACACTGACCAGCTCTCACATCTAGCTCTACCCCCACCACCACCACCACTGCACCCCCACCTTAACTTAAGCAGTTGAACATCTAGTAATTCTTAAGTCTGTTCAACCGTGAATGAGTCATGAGGAAATCCTGATTCCTTACCCTCCGAAACTACACATGATCCGTGTGCAGCAAGAACTGCGAGATCGTGGATTTCCCTTTGTATTTCTCACCTATCTCTCTGATCTGTGCTGTGCCCCGCAGGAGATGCCCCCTCGGGTCTCCTGGGGAACGACCCTGCAACGCCACAGCCTGCTGCAACCATGCATTTAAAGATCAAAACTGCAGAACCGGTTAAAACACCAGGTTTTAACAGACACTTTCTCCCGCTTCCTCCCTGAGCAGCGTGGAATTCCCTTTAGGAATTCCAAGATGCCTGAGCGAGCTACAGAGTCACAGCACCTAGCTCAACAGTCCATGTTTCAGGTTTTTCTAGTTGCTGATTTCCTTCTCTAAAATAGGTAGAGTGGCTGAGCGCAGCCAGCAGGGCTCTCCCCATCCCAGCTGCAGTCTATAGGTGTCCGGATGAACAATAGATACAAAGGTGGAGCGCGCGAACACACACACACACACACACACACACACACACACACACACACACACAAAGGGAGCGCGCGCACACACACACACACACACACACACACACACACACACACACACATACAAAGGTGGAGCGCGCGAACACACACACACACACACACACACACACACACACACACACACATACAAAGGTGGAGCGCGCGAACACACACACACACACACACACACACACACACACACAGTAAAAGGTACGGTCTTCACTAAAGGAAAAGCCAAGAACTCGGAGACCCTTCACCGCTGTGGCCACCCGAAGTGCCTACCAAATCGCTCTCTGTCCCCGCCCGCCACCTCCCACCCTGTGTGCGCACGAGGATGCGGCGCCTACGTCAACAGCGCCCTCGCTTCCAGGCCCTTCGGCGGCTGCCGTGACTGCTGCAGGCCGGGGCAACCCCGCCCTCGTGCCGTCTGCAGCGAGCCAATCCGCGCTCTCTTGGGGCGTGGCGGACGCCTCCAGGTCCCGCCCCTATGCCGCCGCCCGCCTGAAAAGCCCGCGGTGCGCTCCCGGCCTCAAACAGCTGCGGTGGCCGCGGGAGTCTGAGAATGCAAAGTGCCATGTTCCTGGCTGTCCAGCACGACTGCGTACCCATGGACAAGAGTGCAGGCAACGGCCCCAAGGTCGAGGAGAAGCGGGAGAAAATGAAGCGGACACTGTGAGTATGCCGGGTCTCCCGAAGAGCTTTTCATACCCAGCCTGGCTTTGCTGCTAGGGACCTACCTTCGCTCGATCTCAGCTTTGAATACTCTAGTCTGCAGAGAAAGTGTGGGAGTTTGGGGAGGGGGCGAGGAGGAAAAGTTAGCTTGCTAGATATGGTGGTATGTGCTTTTTTTTCTATGTGAGCTCCGAGAGTTTAGGAACTATAGGAAATGGTTGAAGAAGGTGGCGGTAGAAGGGCTGGTTGGCTTTTTGTTCTGCATTTAACGAGGCATCAGAATCCTGCAGCTGAATAACGTCCACCGGCGCCTGTACGTTGCATTGTTCTGAGCTGCTTGCAAAGCTGCTGGATGGAGATGTTTGAGTTGATTCGCGATGTATGAGATCCGTTTTTTAAATCATAAAGTAGGGCTCACCCAGTCACGACTATGGAATGAGTAATTTGCTCTGCAGTATCTGCTGCAGAGAAGCACTGTGGGCGGTCGCAGAGGCGAGCTAGGGAATCCATCACACACACACACACACACACACACACCTACACCCCTACACCTCTGCATTGTTTCTGGCATAGTGCAGACCCTCCTACCTCCAGTGCAGAAAGGGAAGAAACATCAGCTGGGTCAAGACTGCTGTTCTCAGTTGTAAAATGACAGCAAGCTGTAGTTTAACCATGCAGAAAATCCGCTACCTGTTCAATAGGTCAGAAATAACTGGTGAAAATTTAAAATGCCCTGGCTGTTATGTAGTCCTAACCTGCTTGTAAAGCTCACTATAGTCAGATGAACGGATAAAACTGTGTTCTGGGGTGCTGGGTTTAAATGCTAAGCGGTGAGACTCATTCTCTGCTTTGTCTGCAGCTGCTGCAGCTGATGACAATTTGACCGTTCAAGAATTGCTGCTTGAAGTATTTTTCCTCTTTTTTTTTTTTCCCAGCTTAAAGGATTGGAAGACCCGTTTGAGCTACTTCTTGCAGAATTCCTCTACTCCTGGGAAGCCCAAAACTGGCAAGAAAAGCAAACAGCAGACTTTTATCAAGTAAGTTTCGGATCCTGTAGTTACAGAGATGAATATGTAGCCAAGTGAACAGGAAAGGGGAACTGTCGTGTGTGGTGTGTGGTGTGTGGTGGAGCTCATTTGCGGAACCTCTCTTGCAGGCCTTCTCCTGAGGAAGCGCAGCTCTGGGCAGAAGCATTTGATGAACTGCTGGCCAGTAAATGTAAGCTAACCTCCTGAATGTGCTCTCTTACCAGTGTCTCAAAAGCCTAGAAATGATGGCAAGAAGTGCATTAGACATTACCACCACTGACAGTTCAAAGCCTCTTTTTCTTTCCCTTATATCACTGGGTTTAATCATGGAGAAGCAGGAGGCACCTCAGGTGGGGAAGAAAAATTAGCCTAAAAATTAAAATGCCCATTACTCACGGCTATAGTTGAGTCAGCTTTTCCATTGCATAGAATATTTTCAAAAGCCCTAGTTCCTAGTGAACTTAGAGCCTATAAACACTGGTCTTGCAGTGCCAGTGAAGTTAAGTATACTTTTGTTGCAGACTACAAACTTAAGCATTTTGCCTACTGGCATCTTAGTGCTTAAAGAGCCAGACTTCGAGAATGACAGGCTTGAATGAAGTCTAGAGAACTGATCATTTTGCGCTAGAAGAACCATGTGTAATTCGGTCATTCCATTCATACTGCATTTCCTCTGCTTCCAGATGGGCTTGCTGCATTCAGGGCATTTTTAAAGTCCGAGTTCTGTGAAGAAAACATTGAATTCTGGTTGGCTTGTGAAGACTTCAAAAAAACCAAATCACCCCAAAAACTGTCCTCAAAAGCAAGGAAAATATACACCGACTTCATAGAGAAGGAAGCTCCCAAAGAGGTAAGAAAACAGGTTCCTCGGATCACTGTCAACACTGTTGAAACATGAGACTTGAATACACCACATTCAAGCACCAGTGAGAAGAGCCCTGTGTGGCTCTCATCCCAGCTGGCCTAACATTTAAGTTTCTCCAAAATTGACAGTTACAACTGATCACAGATTACACCTTTATGTTTTATTATTAAGCATCAATTTGCAGTGCTGACTAGCCAATAAATGGACTTTGGTTTTGTTCTTTCAGATAAACATTGACTTCCAAACAAAAACTCTGATTGCCCAAAATATCCAAGAGGCTACAAGTGGCTGCTTCACCACGGCTCAGAAGAGGGTGTACAGCTTGATGGAGAACAATTCTTATCCTCGATTCTTGGAGTCAGAATTCTACCAGGACTTATGTAAAAAGCCACAGATCACCACAGAGCCCCATGCTACATGAGACCAGGAGTCCCCCCACCACATAAAGGACATTCCATTCTGTCTCCCAAGAGCAAAGGCTGTGACCTGCCAGGAAAAAAAAAAAAAAAAAAAAACTGACCTTGAATTCAGCCTGAGTGTTAGGAAAACATCGCTCAGAACTATTGATTCAATGTTGGGTAGTGAATCAGGAAGCCAGCAACCTAGGAGAGGCTCTGTGTGAGAATGGCTTCCCTTGCTGTGTGAAGAACAGAGGGAGGGAACAAGCTTCTGAATGTGTTCTTCCTCCTAGTCGGGAAAGCAGGGTTTGAGATGGAAGATCCGATGGAATGTTGGAGCTTTTAAAATCAATAGGTCTGGGATTATGTGGCCTTAGCTAGCTGGCTGTACACCTTCCCCTAAACTAGTCCATGTTACCACATAGTGGTGTTAGTTCTAGTTTTAATATTTTAGTACTAAGTAACATTATAATGTTTACTGTGTGCAAGGGTGTTGACGTTCTTAGGACTACAAATCATTAGTACTAGTGTGTCACGTATCACTGAAACTGAGAAGTATGTTTGCGTTGTTAAATGGTGTGTGTGATGGACCGAATGCTGTGCCGTGCTGTAGAACCAGCATCTGTTACGAGTGCCAAAAACTGTCTTGCGGGCAGCTAAACTTTGAAGTGGTTTTTGAATACTTTTAATAAATTTATTTTGCTAAATAATGTCATTGAACATTTGGAAGTCCCGATGTGATTCTGTTGTTTGACTTCAGTAACTGGAAATATGTCAGCTATCAGAGAAAAGAACTTTCTAGCAAAGAGGTATCAGTGTGGGTCAATTGTTGTACCTGCCCACTGAGAAATTAACAGTCCTGAGAAGTGAGAAATGCTTGCTTCGAGGAAGATGTTCTCCTTAAACCTATAGACATCATGTAGTCTTAAGAACATCAGACCACATTCCTAGAACCACTCATTGTGAAAGTCAAATGTGTTATTTAATAAAAGAAAAAGAAAAAAAAGAACATTGACCTGTGTGTTAAGGACCATCTAAATATTAGGAAGTAAAGTTACAAGGCCAAACAGCCTAAGAGAAGATAAAGGTTCGTGTAAATGTGGGCCTGCCTGATGTATGCTTGGTTCCAGACACCTAGCATGGGCAAGAACCTGATCAATTCTTCCTTCTGTGATGGGGCAATATGAAAATCCCAAGTTTCCTGCACCTCCTGCCTTCATTTGGCTAATAATCTGTGTGACTCTGGGTAACACTGAAGAAGAAAGCAAGTGCTTTGCCTGCACTAAATAGAGGAATATGTTCTAGCTGAGAAAAGCCTCCATTCTGGCTAATTTGGAGGAATTCCCTTTCCAAAGCAAATTTTCTATATCTGGAACGGTTTTAGTAAATGGGAGGAGATGGGAGGGGGCACCCTCAGCTTGAAATTGGAAGACCTTAGCTCAAGTAATGACATCCCATAGTTTTGTGACCCCGGTCCCTCCCTGGATACCTCTCTACCCATCTCCCTGATATCTCTACACAATAAGTGGTACTTGAGAAATGGGACACACTAACTGGGTTACTTTTTTTCTACTTGCCAAAAGAAATAGTCTTTATGACTACCCTAATTCACACCTTTAACCAGATGTCTGGAACAAGCACAAGTACAGGAGGGACAACCTGGCTCATTTCTGTATCACCAGAAGCCAGAATGACATATAACAGGTACAGAATAAAATAAATACCGTTGGCATAAGTGAGTTCTGAATTCATTGAAACAGCGATACTGTGGTGGAAATATGACAAATATGTCAGGTCTCTATAACGCTTAATCCATAAAGGCTTTGCCTAACAAATCTCCTTTGCCACTAAGTTCCATTTACCTCACACTCTGTGCAGCTTTTCCTCAGTCCCCAGTCTGATGGAAGATACCACCATACCTGCAGTTAACCCACCACCCTCTGCTACCTCCTACACCTAATATATTTCCTTCTTAACTCTAGGGATGCTTTCAGCACACAAACCTGATCTTGCCTCCTGTCACTTACCAACCCCTGATGGCTCTCCTGAACATTAAGAGGAAAGCAGCATGCCTAATATAGCATAACCCCGCAGGGCTGACTTCCTCTTACGTTCCAACCTGATACACAGTCCCCTGCACCAACATCACTGGCCGCCTTCCATTTGCTTGAAGATGCTATGTCCCTCGGCCCCAGGGAATCTTTCCATCTAAAGGTTCCTCTCTGCAGAGTGTAATTTTAGCTCTTGCTCACCACACACCTATCAATGCAATTGCCACTTCCCCAGGGAAGTGGACTCTGATCTCCTACCTAGACCACATCTCGTTTTAGATGTTGTCACAGCACTGGGTTCTGTAATTTAGTACTTAATAAAGGTATTTCTCATTACTTTTCATAATTGTTTGATAATTTTAACATTTTCAGTTAGATTATGAAAAGCTCAAGTGAAGATCCTGTGCTTTTTTGTTTTTTTTTTTTTCTCTCTCTCTACTCTCTGCAAATTCCAGCATCTGTTATACAGCATGAGCAAGATGGATGAATGGATGGATGGATGGATGGATGGATGGATGGATGGATGGATGGATGGATGGATGGATAGATGGATGTTAGAAGAACCTGTATGGAATTAGTGAGATAGAAAGTATCTATCAATGCACAGAAAGATAAAGACAATTTTTACTAGGGATTTTTTTGGTTTGTTTTTGGGTGGATTTTTTTGGTTTGTTGTTTGTTTGTTTGTTTGTTTAAAGAAGAAATCAGATTATAATTCGCAAGCTAGTCCTAAACTACTAGACTTGAGTGATTCCCCTGTCTCAGGCTCTGAAGTATGTGGGACTGCAAGCATATTTCACAATATCCAGCTTTTTTTTTTTAAGTGCAAGATTTGAAAATTCCATTCTCAAATGGGAATGGTTGTAGATATTTTCAGAACTTTTTCATTTGACAATCAATCAATAAATATTTTTAACTAGGCATATTCCCCATGCCATTTGACCTTTGGTAGAAAGAAAAATCCAGTAACAAAAATAATAAATAAATCAAAAGTTTCGACTTGCAGTGCTTTTGAAAGCATAAGCTTTATTGAGATGGTATTTTCCATGGCCTCTTGTGCGGAACAAACTGAAACAGATTTCAGATTAGAAACTACATACCTCCACAAATAAGTATAACTTACTGTTCCAGTTTCCCACAGTTCAAACACTCTGGACAGACAGTTCATTCATTTTGATAATTCTTCATTATGAATGTATTTTAATGCCAAAGACTTTTCAAAATATAGTCATTTCACACAATCATCATAAAATAAATACAGCAAAAGTTGTTTTTATTGTCATGCTAGCACAGTGGGACAACTAATAACTTTCAGTGAAATCACCCAAAATGTAATAGGAAAAACTTGTGTGGTACTTTTGTGCTGTCTGATTGTAGTATTCCATCGTTTGGATCTGGAGAGTAAGAAAAGGCGGAGGCTGGGAGCGTCTGTTAGGAGGAAGGTCATCAGAGAATGTGGAGATGAGAAGCCTGCCCTGTGCCAAACACTGTTTCTCTCAATTAGTCTGAAATTGCATCTGAGGGATTAGCCTGAGCTACAGAGAGCATTATCATCACCAAAAGGCAAACTTCAACAGGTCTGGTTCAGATGCTTTTTGACGTATGTAGTCCTTTTGGCCAATGTCAGCCCAGTGAGTCTTCGGTAATCGTTTGTAATTCTTGGCTGAAGAACAGCTTGGAGTTACTTAATGTGATAACATCCTAGAAGCTCTCCTGTGGCCTACAGGATAAAAGAGGTAGTCTAAGGACACAGCATGAAATAAAGGCATGAAATTTTGATCCATGACCCAGCATGGCCAACACACAATGTTAAGGGTAAGGTGCAAAGGGAAGTGCAGGAGGTGAAGGGCCTTGGATATTCAAGGTTAAGATTTTATCATGAGAGCATTAGACACCAAACTTAACTAAAATTGATAGAAATAACTCAGACAGCAATATGAGAATTGAAAGTATGGAAACTTGGAAAATAGTTAAAAGATTGTAGCTTTAGGTCAGATATGAAATTCTACCTGTCTACACCAGAACACGTGCAAATAATTCCATTTAGCTTATATTAAGTTACACAGTTATCTATTCTGTGTAAAGCACTGATGTAAGCCACAAGGAAATTGATGAAAACATGTACTCTCTGTTCTCCAAGTAGCACCAATTAAGTAAGTGATGAAATACACATTAAAAAAAAATATTGCCAGGTATGGTGACATGGTTAATATTAGCAATTGGCATGATGACAAAGGAAGGTTGAGAGTTCAGTTATATAAAAGGAAGAGAGAGAGGAAAGCAAGAAAGCAAGGGAGGGAGGGAGGGAGGGAGGGAGGGAGGGAGGAAAGAAGGAAGAGGAAAAAGGAAAGAAGGAAGGAAGAAAGGGGAGGGAGGGAGTGTGTGGGGAAAAAAGAAAAGAGGAAATAAAGAGAGAGAAGGGTACTTCGGGTTAAATTACATGAAGGATTTTGTAAATAAAGAGAAGATATATTCAGGAAGGAGAAATCATCTAAAAGAGGAACTGCAAGATTACGTTTTCATTTCATGATAATAATTTGAAAGGCAGGTATTTTGAAGGGATCCATATTTGAAACTTACTGTTGACTTTAGTATTGGCAAATGTTTACAAGGGATTTCTGAGTCTGAGTACAGAAAATGTACAAGAGTCGACCCAATGGCCCCCTGTTGTGAGAGGCAGATGCAAAGCAGAACTCAAATGCTGTACTTAATGTTATTGTTTAATTTTATGCATTTTAATTAAAATAGAACTATACCACTTTCTGCCTTCCCTTTCATCTCTCTAGCCTCTCCCAGGTACCCTTGCTTCAACCCTTTTGACCCCAACCCAAATCCTCAAACTGATAGCCTCTATTTCTTAATTATTATTGTTACATACCTGTATGTATATTTATGCATGTACACAAACATATAAATTCAACCTTCTGAATCTGTTTTTGTTATTTATGTGTATATGGTTTCGGGGCTGACCACTTTGTATGAGATAAGTCATAAGAGGATTCACTTCTGGGAGAGGCTAATTTTCCTCTCCCAGCAGTCATTTTCTGTAGTTCTTTGCCAAGGAGTGGGATCTATGACATTTATCCTCTTTCCTGTAGTTTGATGTATCTATTGTCTCATATGGCTCATGCAGCCATTTCTAGGGGAGACTGTTTAACTAAGACTTCCAGGTATCCTGGCTTGACAATTTTTCTGACCTCCCTTCCGATATGTTCCCTGAGTCACAGACTCAGGAGCTGAATCTCCTGGGGCTATTATGTTCCTCATGATCTATTGATCTCTGTACTGTGTCCATTGCAGTTTTCCGTGATGGTCTCTATTTGCTGGGAAGAGAAGAGATGCTTTTACAGAAAAGGTATTAGTTATCCTCATAACCACTATCTGTGTACATATAGTGAGGCATTATATGCTGGTTTAGTAAAGTGGTGGTAGCAAGCTCTTTTCTAAGACCCATGACCTAACTAGGAATTTGGTTGGGTTTATAGTACCAACAAGGAAAGCCTTCTGAACAGAATGGAAGGGGCAGAGTTGGCCATCATAGACACGTGCTGGTCAGAGGAGCCTGCAGATGCACAGAAGGTCAATAGAAACCTTTGCCTTAAACTGCGAAGGTATTAAGTTTTAAAACAGTAAAAAAGAAAGGAAACTGAATATAAAATTCATAGGAAGAAATAGTTACTTTGAAAATAAGAAAATAATGTCTCAGAAGGAAGGAGAGAGTTAGAAACCGAAAAAATAGAGTGCTTTCTGTGTTAATAATAGAGAAACACAGTGACACAGGGCATCTGGATGCCATATAATTTTGCTATACTTATCAACATAGAAATAATTATTTTTTCAATAATAATTACAATTTTGTATATCCTCTTTAGGAGAGATCAGAATAGGACAGACTTAGAGAAAGTAGAGTCAGAAACTGCATGCTGGGTTAGAGGCCAAGAAGAGACGTGAGAGTATGCTTTCTATCAGAATGAAGAACCTTCCAAAGAATCCTATCTGGAACATCTAATAAAAGATAGAGATAGTTCCAGATGAAAAAAATCTACAAAGGCTTGAGGAATTAGAATGGTAATATATTGAGGTAAGAATCCAGATTTGACTTATTGATGCTACCTATGTCATACAATATATTTTGTTTCATTTTATAGAGTTTAGAGAATTAAGATATGTACATATGTTGATACACCACACTACTGCTACATGTTCAGAATTCCAATGGGCTTTTGCCCTGAATTCTGAAAATGATGATTCTGAGATTGCACAGTTATTAGAGATAATAGCTATCTTAGAGATGTCTTTGAAGATTAAAACTGATGATGCTCAGGCATAAATATCCAATAAAATAAAATAATTTTAAACATCATGGCATAAAACCTGTTACAGACATAGCTTACAATCCTAAAGGTCAAGCAATTATGGAGAAACCTAACAAAAAATTAAAGAAAATGCCCATAGAACAGAAGGATGATATGGATTTTCTAAGGATAGATTAAATAATGCTTTATTGATTTTAAATTTTTTAAATGTCAATGAGACAGATAACATAACTGTGAAAATATACTGGATTTTAGAAAGGACTCTTGAATTAGATCGGCATAAATATCTGATATCCTCAAAATGGAAAACAGGAAAGACATTATATTGGGGAAGAGAATATGCTCTTATTTCAACAGAAAGAGAAAAGCTCTGGATTTCTTTCAAGTCATATTATTATTTCTTGATATAAATCAGATATGACAGAGGGAGACCCGTGAAGATCTTGAGTACAGACAAGAAAAAAAAAATCATGAAAACCAATAACAAGTAACTTGCATGCTGATCCTTCTACATGGGGGCTCTGAGACTGGCAGAGACATGAGAATGTCGCCAGCTACAACTTCAGCTATACATAGTGAATAAATCTTATTAGCTACAGAATCCTCAAGACTTGGCAGGCCTTCCTTCATATGGCATAGATGAAAATATGTATTACAGTCTGGTCATACAATCCGAACCAACCTATAAATATTCTTTCACCTACTCTAACAAAGAGCAAAGAATCATCTTTAACTGATTTCTGCACGCTGCACATTCCACATTTATGTTGATGCAAAAAGTTTACAAAACTTTGGAAGTGTGTTTGTTCACAGAGGAAACAACCAGAAAAGCAACAAGAAACACCTTGAGGATGCTGAAAAGAATGCTGAGACACTGAGATATATTTATTCCAGCATCCTGCATGATCCAACCTCCGACTGCCTTAATAGCTTTTTCATCAAAATCTGCTTCCAGGACAGCTTCAAAGAAAGCTGCCAACCCCATTTGTTGCAATCTTTCTGATTGTTCCAGTCAGGACTTCATTTAAGCCTGCATTTTCACTGCATGCAGAGACTGAACAACAAATGCGACAGTTTTCTTAAGACTAACGGTTATCTCAATTTGGAGGAGTGGTGCAAAGGGAAAATGACACCACAAATGAGCAGGAAGCAATTTTAAGAGAGCAGCTCCCATATTCCCAAGAGTTGGGGTAGATAGTGTTTTGTCATCCATAGGATGGTGGATGGTTGTCGTCATTAAAGGGGGGTTGTTTGGCGGTTGTTAATGGTCTTGGATCAGGGAGAAAAGAAAATATAAGAGGTTAGATTCATGGGGTCCTCTCTTTCCCCCCTTTATCCTTCTCTCTTATCTTATGTTGGGGGGAGGGAAGAGAAGGGATGGAGAGAGAAAGGGGGAATATAGAATAAGAATAATAGGAATAAAGAGTCGAATAGGAATAGTCGAATAAAGAGTGATCTACTATTAAAGTATTAGAGATATTACTAGCCAAAATAATTTATATTGGTATAGATATTTGTATATTGATGCAAATTTGAGGTTATTTTTTGCTTGAGGTACCGAGGTGATTTTTTTAAATTCAATATTAAGTTCCAGTTTTTTAGAAGCTGCTATTACAAACTGTTTAGGATAATTAAGTAAGATCCAAGTTAATAGTCAAACTTATGGTCATGTCAGATACTAGTTAAGTTAATTACAGAGATATGCTTCCTAGGTTGAACAGATAGTAAAGAGCTAGTAACAATCAACATTTGCCAATTTGGATGTACTAGATAAATGCATGGTCTTCAAGAACCTGAGACCTACAGAAAAATGGCATTTTAAGATGTTTTATTACTTTAACTATGACTATTTTTGACTATGAGATGTGTTAGCTCCTAGCAGCACCCCTTTCTACTTCAAAGAATGTGATAAGCATCAAAGAATATCCTTATGTAGTTTCCTTCAAATGTGGCAAATACCCACTGGGCAAGAAACTGCTCTTGCTTCTTCTACAGACAGAATGCTGTCCAAAATTGACAAACAATATGCAGAGAAGTCAATTGCTGAGCTTTGCAAGAACAAAGTAGGCAAGTCCTTCATAATTCTTTCTTCACATAGAAAAATCTGTCAGATATACTGGGCCAAAAGGCTGAAGACAGATGCTCCAATGTTATAGAGGAACTTTGGGGAACCGTACAGATCCCCAACTGTTTCTGTCATTTCTTTAGTTTTGGAAGCTGCTTACCTGCATTTCCTACATTCTCAGATAATATTTATTATTTCTCAAGTCACCGATTGGGTTAAAGACTAGATAATACTCGTCTCACAATTAAAAACTTAAGTTGTTTAGGATTTAAGAAAATATTTGTAGGTATAAGAAAATGCTTTTAGGTTGTTTTGAGTTCCTGTTCTGACTTCCTTCAATGCTGGACCAAAATGTGGAAGTGTAAGCCAAATAAACCCTTTCCTCCCAATTTGCTTTTCTGGTCATGGTGTTTCATTGAAGCAGTAGAAACACGAACTAAGACAACAACTTAAAGAAAGAAAGATGTATTTTTCTCAGGTTTTCAGAGGTACAGTGTCTGATCAGATAACTGCATTGTTTTTTATTTTCCACAGCAAGTTATAATATCATGACAGAAGGGCAAAGTGAAAGAAAGCTTTTTACACCATAACAAATCAGGTAGCAGATGAGACAAGATTAAACCTCCCAAAATGTGATCAAGTTATGAATCCAGGCATGTCATCTGCCTCATTCAGTCCTTCTACAGCTTCTGGTCTTACTGTGTGCTCCTTATGCATAGACCTGGTACCTCTTTTACGAAGGAGCAGTTAAGAAGACTGGCACTTACCGCAGCCAAAAATTAATTCACTAACAAGGAAGGAGTCAAGACTAAGAACAACAATCAAATTAGTTTGAAGGTGGCAGAGCATCACAATTATAGATATGTTCCACAGTAAGCAGGAGATGTCTACTTAAAACATAACCTGCTACTTTACTCCAGAATGACTTTATAGATCAAGGATGTGAAAACTACAATTTGGTTCCATCATATCCGAACTACTATATCTGGTATCTATATCTCTTTTTTTTTTTTTAATTTTTACCCTTACCCATTCCTTTATAATACATAAAATAACTGGTATATGTGCATGGAATATATATATACATATATATGGATATATATATATATCCATCGATGGGTCAGTTCATTAATTTGTTAGTACTTCTCATGATTGGACACAACTCAGGATAGAATCTGCTGTGTAGAAGCCAAACCTTCAACGAATGAGTCTTGGAAGGAACACTGCATGCCCAAATCATAACACAAGTCAAAGCCGTGTGCTTATTCCACATTGCCACACTTACCTAATGCTCGACAAGCCCCAGATCCTAGACCATACTTCCAATCAGTTCCTTAGAATACTGTTCTAATATTGGTATTCTCCAGTGATTTCTACGCTCAGAAAAATTTAAGAACTATCTGACATGGTAAATTGATGGGTCAAAGGCTAAAACATTTCTAGATTTTGGGTTGATTTTTCTGCCCATTTAACCTTATATCCTGATACTGACTAGAAACATTTGAGACTGGGTTTTCTTGTCAGTTTTCCACGATAACTAGATGCAACATTGCACCTTGCATGCAGCTGCTTTCTCTTCTCCTAAATATTACCTGTTCTTCGAGTTGCAGATGAAGTTTCAGCTTTGTGAAATTTTCCTAAGAGAATGTCTGTTTTATACTCCAATGAAATGATCAACAATGACCAGTATGACTTTTTGTGCTTAATTTTAAGAGTAACTAGAAATATCCAGATACGAAAGATTTAGTCCAACTAATTCATGGGTTTTAACTTAGTGTTTGATTAACTCACAAATTCTCCAATAAGTATGCATGCAATAGCGAATGATTTCAGTTAAATGTGCCAAACTCATTAGCAAAAAAAAAAGATAAATTCATGAGTCTACATAATTTCTGCTTGACTCTATATGTCTTCCTTACAAAATTAGAGAGCATTAAAGCATGTGGGGCTTGAATAAGGTCTTTTTGTTTGTTTGTTTGTTTTTTGTTTTTTGTTTTTTTTTGTTTTTGTTCTTTTTTATTTTTTTGAATAAGGTCTTAATGTTTGATTTTCTCACATCCCAAAATCATTTGTTATTGATATAGCTTAAAAAGTGCACTGAGACATATTCAAACTTCCTGGGGAGAAAGGCTAAATAAAACAAGTATGTTTATTTAGATTGAGTATATCTTAGGCATGTACAAACATCACATCATAATCAAAATAATAAAAAATGAAACATTCCAACAAAGAGTAAGTAGAAGCTATTGTCTGGTGGCTGTTTTTGGAGTGAGGGCAAGCCCAGAGTGGTAGCTGTTGTTGTTCTATTTCGTTTTAACTTTTTGTCTTGGTGTTTAATGCACTTGGAGCTTCCAATCTGTTAGACCTATTTCCAGCCTATTTCAAATCACTCTCTCAGTCTTAAGCTTCAGAATGTAATCTCAGGTAATCAACAGCGTTTTGAGACAGTACCATTGAGCACTGTTGACAACACTACATTTATAGGAGCTTAGTGTAGTCTGGCAACGGCAAGATAACAAGCTTTGGTTCAGAAACAGAGTGGTTTTTTTTTTTCCTGTTGATGAGGAAGCTTGAGATATTGATCGTCATTTGGCACAGGGCCTCCTGGAGGATAGCTCTCATAGAAGTAACATTAATCATTGGAACATAAATGTCAGGGCTGCAAGTTCTACTTCTTCCAAATGTTTTCAATTTGTGTCAGGTTCCAGAGACACACAAATTCTGTAAAGTTTGCTTAAAAGTACAACTAAAGTCATCATGATTTTAAGGGTAATGTAATTTAACCATAATCACTTTAGAAATCATTTTGATCATGACTCATGTGAAGGAAGTCATGGTTTTGTTAAGAAGAAGAAGAAGAAGAAGAAGAAGAAGAAGAAGAAGAAGAAGAAGAAGAAGAAGAAGAAGAAGAAGAAGAAGAAGAAGAAGAAGAAGAAG
>NC_034594.1:117753833-117755757 GCF_900095145.1 Mus pahari | reverse complement strand
TGTGTGTGTGTGTGTGTGAGAGAGAGAGAGAGAGAGAGAGAGAGAGAGAGAGAGAGAGAGAGAGAGAGAGATCTGCTCAGTTCATTTTAATTGGATTACTGAGTCTTCACGTGCATCTTCCATCAGATGTATGCTTTGCAACATAGTTAACATAGTTTTGTCATCTATAGTTTACTCATCTAAACAAACGTTTTCAGTTTTTATGAACTCTAAAAATTACATAGTTTTCATCTTATGAATTTTGCTCTTGATGTTAAGCCAATAAACACCTTGTCCAGTCCTAGTTCCCAAGAATTTTCTCAAATGTTGATATTAAAGTTTTACCTAAAATTAATTCCTTACATTTAATAAGATGAGCTGTTTGTATTAATTTTTACATAAAGTGTGAAATGGGTTTGTTTTGTTCTTATTATGGTTGTTGTTTTGCCTATAGCTGTTTAGTTATCTAGACAACGTTTCTCTTTAAAGTCTTCCCTTACCTTCTATTTTCCCCAGAGGCAAGGCAGCACTCAGAACAGCAGCCCCTAGTGAACAAGAAAGTAGTTAAAGGAGGGGAAATAGATACAATCGAATGTTGTAAAAGAGATGCAGATACAAGCCAGCAAGCTGCAAAAGATAGAAATGGCCAGGAAGATGCTCAAGAAGGAGTATGAAAGAAGCAAGATATGCTTTTCTATGCTAACAACTGCCAGATCTTAGGGTTTGGAGGCACGACCTTGCACTTGAACTGTTGAGTCTAGACTTAGGAATAAAACAGAAAAGTGAGTTAAGCAATCATTTAGAAGAAACAACTAATCAGATGCCTGCTACCTTTAAACAAGTGGGAGAGATTTAGACCAGGTCATTGGGAAAGGATTTACTTCATCTTTTAACTTATAGTCCATCATCCCAGGTAATCAGGGCAGGGCATTGGAGTCAAGAACTGATAGAGAAGCTATGGAGGAACTTTGTTTGATGGCTTGCTCCTCGTGGCTTGCTCGGACTGCTGATATCACTCAGGACCTCCAGCCCATGGGTACACCACCCACAGTGAGCTGAGACTTCTCACTTCGATCATTAATCAAGAAAATGCTCAAAGGCTTTCCCACAGATCAACCTAGTAGGGATACCTTCTCAGTTGAGGATCTCTCTTCCCAAATGACTCTAGCTTGGGTCAAGTTGACATAAAACTAGCCAGCACATAACTGTTCAAATGAATCCATAGAGGAAGGTCAACAGTCTGAAGCTGGAAGGCAGGATGCTCACCAGGCAATGGAAACAGTCTGGATTCAAGCTTTCGAAACAGTAAAGAGAATGGTTACAGAACAAGTATTATAAGAAAGGATTCCCGTAACTGATAACCCAGATGTAAAGCACAAATTTCAAGAAGAAACTATCCAAGTAAAAGATACTTAGGGAAAACCCAGAGTCTCACCCTTCTCATGAACAGGGTCAGCTGAAACTTCCTGCAGATATGCTGGCTATACTAGGAACATGGCAACCTAGCAAAAAATAAGTTTGCTAAGTAACCTTCAGTGATACTACAAAACAAGTTCCCATCATGCAACAATCAGGCCTGAGGATCTCCAGTCCTTGACACAGCAGATGGTGAAGCAATATTCTACCAGCCCATGCTAAGACTCAAGTTCAAGATCTGAACCAAAGCATTCAGACTGGGCTATTCTCTACTTACATTAGATGTCAGTATCCTCTAAGATTATCCTTAAAATCAAGGTTAAACCAAAGCAGGCAGAAATGGCTTAAACTAACCAACCACTTGGAGAAAAGATGAAATGCTCTGGAAATTTTGCTCATTCTCCATACTAATTATATAATTTCATTTTTCTAATGCTTCTTTTTCTAAATGAAAAGAGAGAAAGAAAAGAAGGAAGGAAGGAAGGAAGGGAGGGAGGGAGGGAGGGAGGGAAGGATAAACATAAAGAGA
>NC_034594.1:117711818-117753738 GCF_900095145.1 Mus pahari | reverse complement strand
AGAGAGAGAGAGAGAGAGAGAGAGAGAGAGAGAGAGAGAACATCATTTGCTGAACGGATGCACATGGGAGGAAACTGAAAGCAAATCAGATTAAGAGGAGTGCATTTAGCACTTAGAAGCTATGGTAAGAATCATAGTGGACACCTTGGGTTAGAAATCATACAAATAGAAAGCACGATGAAGTAGCTAATGCACTGAAAGAATTAGAAAACCATTCCCACAGCTGTCTATATCCAGTAAAAATCATTCTTCCTACATGAAAACAAAATAAAAACCTTATCCTACAGGTAAAGCATGGAGAGAATTTATCTCTTAACAGTCCTAGTGGGCATGAGATGTTAACATACGCTTTTCAGAGAGAGGGTGAATGATATAAACCCAAAGCTTGGGGCTCAGAAATGATCACAGAAGAGGAACCAATGAAAATAAGCTAAAGCTGTGCATTGTTCTTATTCTTAACTGGTCTGGAAGATGAGTGCTTCCTTACAGTAATCGCAGCAACCACAGTGGGATGATTATAGTTTATGGAGAAATGAAAGGAATGCTGCTGTTGCAGTCAGGGACAGAAGCAAAACACTAGGAACTCCCTAACTTGCACACCCCATATATAAAGCGGTGGGTTCATGTTTGATGGCATCCATGGTCATGGTTTTTAGATGCTTTGTAAATGCATGTTAGAAGTGTCAAGGTCAAGTTATCTTTTTCCAAAAGAGAATAATCAAGCATAAGGGAGGAGATGGTGAACGTTATCTTCCTAATGTTCATTTAAGCCTATGGAAAACTGAAAGAGAAATAAAGCAACAAACACAGTCATGATCAGGAAACAGTCATGAGTGGGAAATGCAGTGTTGACCTTAAAAGTACAACTCTTGCCTCAAAGGGGATAGGAGATAGTTTATCCTGGAGCCAAATATGAGTGACCAGGGTGAGGAACACAGATTTCAGTCTCCTCAAAGTTCATGTCCCACTTATTTGTCCACTGACGTTTTATGTCTTACTGACGTAAGAGAGCAAAGAAAGTCCTAGGTCAATCAAGCGCTTTTCATATACACTGATGGAAACCTCAGAGGGTGAGTTACAGCAGAGCCGAGAGATCTCTTTCCTGGGCTCTCTGACAATATTCTTTGCGCTTTTGTTTGTGGAGGTCATTAGTGTGCTAAGTTAGTGTGCTTCAAATGGTTTCATCTGATAGTCAAAAGAATCTTAGATTAGAAAGGTGGGAACAGAATGACAAGTAAGGAACTAAATGATAGTCCAAGACAAATGGTAATTAAGCTCTGGATCTGCAACATTCCAACCCCTCCACAAACATGGACATCTTATCAGTTCATCAGCTTTGCAGAAGGTTCAGTTGAAGGTGCAGTTTCTGAAAACTTTTGTTCAACGGGAAAAACACACCTTAATTATTAAGAAGGCTATTATCACTAACCCGAAATTCCATTCTGAGGAATAATGACAGCTGAAGCTGAAATGGGTCAAAAGAAAAGGAACAAAGGTCAGACAGAGGTGGGCTCAATGAGGAGCAAAAGTGGCGAGTAGCATCAAGGATACAAAATGCTCGCTCTGAGATCAGCAAGCTGGAAGTGCCATAAGTTAACTACATAGAGGGTTAAAGGTGACACACTGCGGAGATCTATATGTGACATCTAGCCACACATACCTACAAATATTAGACTGATAGGAATCCAAAGATTCAACAACAGACATGCAATGGACTATTTCTTAAATTCACAAACTACCCAAGTTCCCTCAAGAAAAAAATAGATAACCTCAAGTCTTGCATCTGTTAAAAACTGATTTCATATGCAAACATCACCTCCATGCATAAACTACAGATCTGACTGGGCCTCTGGCAAGTTGCATCAAACGTCAAGGAAGAAATAATGCCAAATTTGCATAAAGTCTTTCAGGCATTTTCATTTTGACTTTCAAATGCCTATCACACACTGGGAAGCTCTGACACCGCGTGAGGCTTTCCCCTCATGGTGACAAATAGCTGATGGACACCATTTAAAAGAGGAAAGATTTGGTTTTGCTCAGTTGCAGAGAATTTTGTTCGTCACCCTTGGCTCCATTGCTTCAGGGTCTGTGGTGAGTCAAGGTGTCAAGGTAGGAGCTACAGGGTCTGTGGATGAGTCAGGAAGGCGTGGTAAAGGGTATTGTAGAGCAAAGCAGTTCATCTCCTAGGAGTTAGGAAAGAGAAAGTGACAGGAAGAGGCCACAGACAAGAGGCTGCTTTCCGGGTCACACACCCTGTAACCCACTTCCTCCAACTAGGCTCCATCTTCCACATTTCCTTCACCCCCCCACCCCCCCACCGATAGGCTATTCAGATTTTAAATCCATGAGTGGATTAACCCATTGACCCTTAGGACTTACACATTTCTCCAAAGTCCCATTTCTGAACACTTGCATTGGGGCCTAATCCTTTAATAGACTTCAGGTTCAAATATAACAGACAGCAAAACAGGAACAAATGCTTTATAAGATGAATTATGGAGGTGGGCATGGTGGGTGCATGCCTGGGATCTAGCATGCAAGGTGACGAGGCAATAGGTGGCAGGTTTGAATAAATGACCCATCTGGGGGTTCCTGTCTGCAATCCTAATACTTGGTAGGCTAAAGTAAAAGGTTACAGCATGGTAGAGGTCAATCTGGCCTATAGAAAGAATTCCAGATCAGCCTGGGACCACCTTACAGTCAGACCCTAATGAAAGAAATAGGTGGAGAAAGGGAGGAATGGAAGTAAGAAGAGAGGAAGGCAGGGAAGGAAAGAGGGAAGCAAGGAAGGAGTCAGGAAAGCAAGGAGGAGTCAGGGAGGAAGAGAGGGACATCTTCCTCCTGGGATCAAGAGGACAAAGAAATCCATTCTTGCCTACCTGTGACTGTTCAAGCGAGAAAAGTTAAATGAAAGGTACCCAACTAGCCCCTCCTGGAGTTAACATGATATAGCATCGTCTATAGAATCTCAAGGGCTATGCCTAAAAAGAGCACAAAGGATCCAGTCAGTAAAAAAGGTTCAGGCTACGGCACTAAGATGTACAAATCAGCTTTATTAATCTCTCTTAGTACCTGCAATAAGAAACTAAAACAAAAAACAAAGATCCTGATAGTGTTTTGAAGATCAAAACACGGTGAACTACTGAGGAAAATGAAAGGGACGAAAGTGGATGAAGAATCCACTCCTGTAGGAGGCACAGCCTAGAGTAAGCATTGGAGACACAACTGTTGAGCACGGCCGGCCTTCTTCAACTGAAGGAGGAATAATGCCTGGTCACCTGGAATGCTGGAGTGAACGGGGTTGAACAACCTGGTGATCCTTCGCTCTATTAGGAGCAGGCCTCCACCTGAATTTCCCGGAATCCTGAAAACTGTTTAGTCCCTAATCGTGGCCTTTGTCTCTCAGTGAACAGAACTCCTTCTTAGGGAGGAAGTCCGATGTGCTTAGCATCCTGCATCGATAGATTTCATCTTTATGGATTATTTACAAATCCTTCCTAGTTCTGAGCACTGTTTGCCACTCAGTAGAACTTATTCTTATAATAAAGTTCTCAGATACTTTGCTATAGTGGGGTATTTTACAAGGGAATTTTGATGTAGCCATCCCTGAAACTTCATTATAAGAAATGTCCTATGGAGACTTTTCCCCCATGTGTAAGAAAATTAAACTATGGGATCAGACTCTCTAGAAGTTTGAATCTGGCCTGACTGATCAAGTCCGGCTGTACTGAGTTTTCCTTTTCACTTCTTAGCCGTTCCCTGCCAGCCAGGACACCAGCAGGAACCTCCGACACACTCTCATTGGTCAGAGGACTCCGCGCAGTTCTGCCTAATCTGACTGAGGGAATCAATGCAATCCTAATCAAAATGTCAGGATTTTTGGAACATCTTTAGTCACTAGCAGTCTCTCTCTCTCTCTCTCTCTCTCTCTCTCTCTCTCTCTCTCTCTCTCTCTCTCTCTCTCCTCTGCATCTCTCTGTCTCTGCCTGTCTCAATGTCTTGCTCTTTCTCGTTCTCTCTTTGTCTTTGTCTCTGTTTTTCCTCTGCCTCTCTGTCTCCTCTGTCAGCTGTCTGTGGCTCTCTTTGTCTTTCACTTCTCCATCTTTCCTCTGCCTCTCTCTGTGTGCCTCTGCCTCTCTGACTCTTTCCCCTGTTCTGTGTGGTGTGTGGTGTGTGTGTGTGTGTGTGTGTGTGTGTGTGTGTGTGTGTGTGTGTGTCTGTGTCTCTCTCTGTTTCTCTTTCGCCTCTCTGTGTTTCTCTCTGAATCTGCCTCTGCCTGTCATCTCTCTCTCCCCCCACATCTCTCCCTTTTTCCTTAGATGTATTACTTTTCTTTATGCTCTGCTTCTGCACTTAAAGTAGAAGCTTTTAAGTTAGAAAGGCCCGCTGCCAACACAGCACTTGCCGAACATCAGGAATGATCTTAGGTGATAATGAGGTATCAGTGCAGATTGACTGCAAGAAAAACTAACACCATCATAGAGAACATGGACAATGGAAGGGACATTGATCATGTCAGCAGGGGAGCCGGGCATATGAGAAATCTCTGTACTTTCTCTCCGTTTTGTTCTAAACCTAAAACTGCTCTAAAAACTTGAAATCTTAAAAAAATAAAATAAAATAAAATATAGCCCTAATTGCTTTGGCTATGTTATCTGACTGCTCTAAAGCTTGCTTCCTTCACTTGTCAGATCAAGGTAATGATGCCTCCATTGAAAATCTCCTTCATGGGCCACATGAGATAACAGAGTGTTTAGGGCACTCCTTGCTTCACAGAACTATCAGGCAGAATAATTAAAGGTATGGGCTGAGATCTGGAGATTTCAGTATCTGTGTGAATGTGTACAGGGAAATCCTCCCTTTCACCAAGTCTTCTGAGTGATAAGCTGTGTAGTGTGGTTTCAAGATGATTTGGTGAAAGGTTGTGACTACGAACTCAGTGCCCTGCTGGCCAGGAGCCACGTGCTATATATTTGGAACACCTCCAGCCAGCCTTTCAAGGGCAGCAGCTCGGGCAGCTTATGCCATCACCCACTGCCACCAGGTACAGTGCAGTGCCTAAAAGCCCCTACCCCAACCCCAACACCAAACCATATTCTCTGCCTCTGTCTTGTTCCTTCCCTCTGTCTGTCTGGCTATCTGTCTGTCTCAATTCCTCTCTCATGTCCCTGCCCCAAGTAGGCCTTATGTTCTCCCCACCCCTCCAATAAACTTCTTGCCCTAGCTCTGTTGCATGGTGTGATCTCTTAGCAGGACACCTTAAGGGGTTAAGGGACCAGAAGCTTATTTTATTAGGGTAGTGGCAATGCTTGATAGAAGTTCAGATTCATTCATTCTTTCTTTCTTTTTTTTTCTTTTTTCTTTCTTTTTTTTTTTTTTGCAAAAATCCTTGTGCAATTAGAGGTACAATCTCAGAAGGGAGGCTGACTTTTAGATTTCATGTATTAGAACAATTAAGCAAGTGAGCCCCAGAAAGGACCTAATATTAGAAGCTTAGGATAGCATGCCAACTGTTTAGTTCTACTGGGACACAACGATGGAATTGCCAGACTAGGCAAAATGGCATGGCTGTACAGGAAGAGCCAAGGTTTTATAAGAGAGTCTGGACTGGGCAAGGAAGAAGTCTAGAAGAAAATCTCCCATTACCCTTTGAACTTACCAAACACTTTCATATAGACAGTAGTACAAGTTGCAGTCTTACCTACATATAAAGGAGGTGAGATAGGAGGTCTAAATGGAAACGTGCTGAGAGTTACATTATTGTTTTGTCGTAGCCTTAGTAGTTTGTTCCTATATACTTCTAGTGGTTTCTGTACCAGGGTGGGTCTGAGACTTGGTTCTCAAATTGTCCTTCAGGGTGCTTCTCAGTTTTATTAATCAATCTCACAAAGCCAAGGAAAATGAACTCTATAATGGCTGAGGTTGACAAATAAGTGTCACATTTATTTGAAAACTCCCATTATATTTAAATATTCACCAACATTTAATAGTATGCTCTGTGACTTTCTTCCTTAAGTTTAAAATACAGGATTAATTTAAGATGTTTTCTACATCAAGGCTGAGGGTGTAGTTTAGCAGTAGACCAGTTGCCTAGCATATACAAAGTCCTATATCTCTAACACCCCAGAAACGAAAATGAAGCACCTACAGTCACAACTAAATCATATCCTCTCAAGCTAATATGCCCTATCTATTTGGTTTTAAATAATCCGGAATAAATAAATCCAATAAGAGTGGGTAGAGCTGCTTTCCCACATTAATAACTTGCTACCATAAGAAATAGGTCATCATGGAGAAAGTCTGTCTTGATTTCTTAGCTGTGGTTTATTTTAAAACCCACTTGAAATCACCAAGAGGCAAAGTGCCAAGTGGCACATGGGGAATGACCAACTCCTTGCCAAAGGTGGAAACTGTCCAAAGGTGAATGAAGGTGACCAGGGTAGGAAGAGCCCCTCTCCTTCCCAGGGAGGGCTTTTGTTTTGCTTTTGTTTTGTTTCTTTTTCCTTTTGAGGACCCAGAACCCAGCTTGTTTTCCATAGAGTTGGCTGATTTCCTGGGACTTATTTCTTAACCTTTGAGCCCTGTCATTGAACCTGGAGACTGGGAGAACTAGAAAACACCAAACACTGAATTTCTATAGAAGACCTTTTCCTATACTTGCAATTCATTCTCCTAATACTTTCAATCTTGCCAGGGACTTTGATTTATATTATTAAGTACTAGGGAGAGTATAGATTAAAAAATGAACTCTAAAAAAAAAAAAAACATAAAAAACAAAAACAAAACAAAACAAAAACAAAACTCCAATATTTCTGAGGAAAAATAAACATGTTATCTGCTGCCCTAAGTTCAAGTATTCTGTTGACAGACTTTGAACTCTAATTGCAAAGATTTTGAAATAGCGAGAATTAAAACATGAAAGAACTGTTAATTACACAGACCATGTAAGCTTCAAAGTATCCAACTTTCCCACTATCCTTGATAAGATATTCAAACAATCCAGCAGAAATCAATGAGGATAACACATATTCCACAATGATATGACATTTATTCCACAACACAACAAACTGTTAGGACAAGGAACAGTTGCCATTAAAAGGACAACAGATACAAAGTGAGGTAAGAAATGCATATTCTGGTGCTGGAGAGATGGCTCAGTGGTTAAGAGCACTGACTGTTAAGGTCCTGAGTTCAAATCCCAGCAACTACATGGTGGCTCACAACCATCTGTACCAGGATCAGATGCCCTCTTCTGGTGTGTCTGAAGGCAACAGCAGTGTACTCACATAGATAAATTAATTAATCCTTAAAAAAAAAAAAAAGAAATGCATATTCTGAATTCAGAGTGAATTTTTACAAATAATGACTATTTCAAATGTTTTAAACTCAGTCTGGATTTTATTCTGTAAAAGATCCCCTATATAGAGGACTAAATTTGGAACCAGTTAAATGAGACATGAGTTCACAGCCAGTTTTAACTCTACCAATGTAATAATCTCGGGTATACCGCTCAAACTCCAGTAAAATAGAAATAATGCTATCTATTTTTCTTTATTAATGTATTCATTCACTTTAAACCCCAATCATAACCCCTCCCTTCTCTCCTCCCAGTCTCAACCTTACAAATTCACCCCCCAATACTCCCTCCCTTCTCCTTAGAAGATGGGGAAGCTCCCATTGGGTACATTTGCACCCTGGGCCATCCAATCCCAGCAGGATTAAGTGTATCTTTTCCAACTGAGGCCCAACCAAGTAGTCTAGTTAGGGGCAGGAGATCCAATGGCAGACAACAGAGTCAGAGATGGTCTCTGCTCCAGTTGTTAGAGGATGCAAATGAAGACCAAGCTGCAATCTGCTATAAATATGTAAGGAGCACAGATCTAGCCACTGCATGATCTTTGGTTGGTGGTTCTGTTTCTGGGAGCCCGCATGGGCCCAGGTTAGTTGACTCTATAGGTCTTCTTGTGGTGTCCTTGATCCCTCGGGCTCATTCAATTCTATCCACCACTCTTCCACAAGACTCCCAGAACTCTGGGATGTTTGGTGGTGGTGGTTCTCTGCATCTGTTTCCATAAGCTTCTGGATGAAGCCTGTCCTGTCTGCAAGCATAGCAGAGTATCATTAATAGCGTCAAGGGTTGGCTCTCTCTTATGGGGTGGGCCTCAAGTTGGGCCAGTCATTGGCTCACCATTCCCTTTATCTCTGTTATATCTTTATCTATGTGCATCTAATAGGTAGGACAAATTTTGGGTTGAAAGTTTTGTGGGTGGGTTGGTATCCTCCTTCCTCCACAGGAAGTCCTGCCTGGCTACAGGGCTGGCCACTTTGGTCTCTATATCCCTCTGCTGGTAGGCATCTCAACTAAGCTCACTCCAATAGACTCTCCAGAGCTGCCTCATCCCTGGTCTCCAGACAGTCCCAGAGATGTTCCCACCTCCATTGATTTCCAGTCTTAATCCCAGCCATCTCTGCCCCACTCCATATCTGATTCCAATCCTTGTTCAGTCACTAAGCTCTACAATTAATAAATGGGGCCTCAATAAACTGAAAGGTTTTGCAAGGGTAGGGACACCATCAATAGAAAAAGATGACAGCCTACAGAATAGGAAAAGAACCTCACCAACCCTACATCCAACATAGGACTCAGATCCAAAATATATAAAGAACTCAAGAAATTAGACACCAACAAACCAAATCAACAATTTTTTTAATGGGGTACAGAGCTAAACAAAGGATGAATCTCAAATGACCTAGAAGCACTTAAAGAAATGCTCAATACCCTTAATCATCAAGGAAATGTAAATCAGAACAAATCTGAAATTCTATCTTACACTAGTTAGAATGGCTAAGATCAAAAACTCAAGTGACAGCACATGCTGGTGAGGATGTGGAGCAAGGGGAACTCTCCTCCATTGCTGGTGGGAGTGCATACTGGTACACCCACTTTAGAAATCAATTAGGTGGACTCTCAGAAAACTGGAGATAGTGCCAGCTATACCACTCCTGAGTATATACCCAAAAGATGACCCACTACACCACAGGGACACTTGTTCAACTATGTTCATAAGTAACTTTATTAGTAACAGTTAGAAACTAGAAACAACCTATATGCCCCTCAACAAGAATGGATTTAAAAATGTGGTACATCTATGTAATAGACTATTATTCCATTATAAGGCATCATGAAATTTTCAGGCAAACTGATGGAACAAGAAAATATCATGCTGAGTAAGGTAACCCAGACCCACAAAGACACGCATGATAGCCACTCATTTATAAGTGGAAATTAGCCATAAAGTATAAGATAACCATGCTACAATCCACAGAACCAAAGAAACTAAGCAATAAGGAGGGCTCAAAGGAGGATGCATGAATCTCACTCAAAAAGGGAAACAAAGAGTCATTGGAGGTGGGTAGATGGAGAGAACCGGGTAGGAAGGAGTGAAGAGATTAATTCTTATAATTAATGAATTTGGGATATGATAGGGACGTGGCAAGTAATAGCTATAATTATCAATAGCATATAACACATATACATATTGATAATTATACATTACTTGCCACGTCCCTATATATATACATTACTTTTATGATATGAGGTATAGGTAATTCATGAAGAAGCACCTAAAATGAATCAATCTGTGAATTTTATATCCATATTAATAATAAAAGTAAAAAAGCCACATGCCATACGTTTTGAAATCTTATATTTTACATTCTGATAATTTCACGTATAAATGCTGGACCTTCAAGTAGGTCATTTAACTTCTCTGTATTCTCCTACAGGACAATCTGCTTTTTCCAGTGAAGCAGGTCTGTGCTAGAGAACCAACTCAATATTTACCTAGACAGCTGATGCCACCTCCACTCAGTCATGTTAGTTCCCACCAAAGGAAGAGTATAACACTGTATTGTTTAATTATAAACCAAAGTAAAAACGATATGTACTGCTTTTGAATGTCTATGCTCAGAAACTCAGACAAGTGATTTTATATTCTCTCAGAGCCATCTCACCATGGAGAACATGACAATGGCTCCCGAGAAGAATTCACCGAGGGACATGTTTAGTTCTAGAAGAGTCTGCGTTACCTGCCAGTTTCTGGCTCTGTATGAAGCCTAAGGATACGAGTAGATCTTCACTTCCTGCCATTTCCAAGTATTTCTCTATAAATGTGTGAATGCAGTTCTAGCTGCAGGATGCAGAAGAATAGATTCCAATATGGAATTACATTAACTTGGGAATATGGTGCATATAAACCTATGTTGGCATATGGCTACCATCTTTCCAGAGCATCTGCATAAACTCAATATGTAGGATATCAGTTTTGCCTTGGGCAAGTGTCATGACTACATTTCCTTAGCTTAGAGACCAGGGTTGTGCTAACATGCTTCTTTTTATCACATTTCTCTAGCTCTGGAAAAAAACAAACAAACAAACAAAAAAAAATGGTTCTATAACAAAGTAGACTTCAGGTTTCTGGTTCCCAAGAGTACCAGTTAACTATGAACAGCAAGTGCTGTGGAGAAAGCATTTGAGTAATGACTTCTTTCATTTATTAGTATTATAGTTCTTTTGTTATTATTAAGTAGGACACAATACTTTTTAAAAAAATAATTGGCAAATGTGGTGATTTATAAAAATATTCTAGAAAGAACTCAAGAATTTGTTTGGAGTATCTGATCACCCTGTAGGAGTTAAGTTTTACATGCACTACAGTTCCATTATATTGTTAAAATTTTGACTTTCTCTTTTGTAACAATGCTTATGATTAACATAAGCATCTACTACGAAAGCTTAAAAGCATGTAACTATTACCATTACAAGATGAACTGGCTTTTATGACTGAAATACAACTTCCACAGAATCTGTTGTTCATTACAATTCTTTTCCCTTAGCTGATTTTTGTTCTAGACATTCATGTTGGTTCCTTCCTTGATTAAGTTTCAAAGCACTCTTGCATGGAAGAGCTTCTTACATAAATCCATCGACACACTTATTGGTTCACAGGGAGAAATTAACACTTCCATATGTATATCAACATTTATATTAATGATAAAGCTAGAATTCAATATTTTATTATAATATCTACACAGTGTTATTTATCTACTTAATAATGTTGCCATTAGGCTAGTTATTTGTTTTAAAATCTGATTATTTTACCACTAGGAATAATTCAACAAAGTATAAAATATTTCAATAGTTCTGTATTAGGGGCTTTTATAAGTAAGTATCCTTTTGACACAGTGACCTCAGTTGTCTAAGTACATTTAAGTATCCTTTTGACACAGTGACCTCAGTTGTCTAAGGCATTTCTAAATTCATTCCCTGGCACAAAGAATTGAACCATGGGAAAATACAGAAGACCAATCCATGAGGAAAATAAAAGTAACAACTTTATACATTTGGAATAAGAAGCCTAAGACTTGCATCCACTAAAGAGATGCTGGCTTGAGTATTTTATAGAGCCCTGGGTCATCTGACTTCCCTTATTGGTCGTGTCTAGACACTGGTCCCTGTGCCTTCCTGCTGTTTCTTCTTGAAATCAGAATTCTGGGAGCTAGAGGCTGCCTTAGCCTTCTCTGCCTATCTGTATTTCTCTAAGCCTGTTTCATCCCACTATAGTAAAATCCATAGGAAGAACACTGATTATGAGAACCAGTCCAAAGTTGAAAGCCAGAGAAGCATGGATTCATACAAATATACTTTAAGCCACATGTGCTATCCATTGTGGCAGAGGCTGTTCCCTGAAGGGGTTTAGCCTACAACACTGTCCAGCTAGGAAGCCCCTTTTGTCAAGTTATAGACTCATTTTACTTTCTTATAAAGAAATACACTTTGTTATTATATGCACGCGTGTAAATACATTTGTATTTTTAAATACAACCTGTTTAGTTCGTATAGTGTTACTTGTAAGATATATATATATATATATATATATATATATCTTTAAATCCCCCTTCCCAGTAATAGTAACTCTAGTTCTTAGAATTTACTAGGCATGGTCCTTCCTTTCACTTGCCATTCTTTTAATTCCTGAGAATTAAAAGTACCCATCCTTAGAGATTCTCAAAATCAGAATCTGGGTTCTTAGTCAAGTCACCATGATGATTAATTTAGATGGTTATTTTGGACAAATTAAGAAATATCTAAAATCCTTATGATGCCTTTGGGAGGGCTTTTTCCACGGTGGTTTAGCTAATGGAGTAAAGACCACCCTTAAGTGAATGTCACCATCCAATGGGCATGTGTCCATGTCGAATAAAAAGGGAAGAAAGAGGAAGTCAGCCGAACACCTGCATTCTGTTTTGGCTGCTTCCTGATCTGCCCAGATATGAGCACATCTCCACCACTTCAGTTTCCATCCTGCCCTTCGATTGCATTCTCCATTACAATAGACCGGGTCCCTGACTCATAAGACAAAAGCAGCCTGTTGGATGTAACTCTGCACCCACACTTTCACACATTTTCTAGCTTCTCCTTTATTCCTCACATCAGCTTGAGTATTGATCTATAAACAACTTACTTGCTAAATTCTATTGGTGGTCAGCAAAACACCTTTCCTTGGCTATTTAGATATTATTCAAAATAGAAAGGTCTCCGATATAGGCATAGTATACTAGTTATGCCAATACTCCTCATTTTATTTAAGTGGTATTTCCTTGACAGAGTAAAATTGTCACCACTCACGTATTGTCAGCATATGGTGAATAGCCTCACATTAGCTGGGTATGATGGCACTTTTCCTTCACTCCTAACACTCAAGAGGAACACAACCAAACTCTGTGCATTTGAGGCCAGGTCATCCTAAACAGTGAATTCCAGGTCAGCTAGGGCAACATAGTGAAACCCTGACTCAAAGGTTAAACGTCCTCAAATTGTCTGGTTTCTCTTTCTTTCATCAATGAAACACATTCCAGCTATTGAGAACAACAAAGGTTTGCAAACCATATCTTGGGAACAGTCGGTTTATACCAAGGTAAAGATTTCCATCGTCTAAAATAAAACAAAAACTGAAAAGGAAAATAACAAGAACAACAGCCAACTGAGGGTGGTTCATGCTTTTATTCCAGCACTAGGAAGGTAGAGGCAGGTAGATCGCTGAGTGAACAGAGTGAGTTACAGGACAATCAGGGTTATGCAGACAAGCCCTGTCTAGAAAACCAACCAACCAACCAACCAACCAACCAACCAACCAACCAACAAAATCTATTACCTAGACTTTAGGTTTACAGCTCAGTGGGAGAACATGTGCTTTAAAATCCCAGGTTTCAATCTCTTACACCAAAAAACAAAGATGACAATGAAATATCACTTGGCCCACCCAGAGCTTAGAAGCAAATCATATTTTCATGAAGACAAAAGTGAGTGTTATAATTTGAGAGCAGTAACTTACATTCAAAGGGAATAATCTTTTTACAGATTTTTTAAAAAATTTACATGTGTTTTTGTCAGTGTGATCGAATCCCATTTCTATGTAGGAAACCAAATGTCATTTTCAGATCTCCTGAAGCTGAAGTTACAGATGTTTTGAGTTGCCTTAGGTAGGATCCAAACTCTGGTCCTCTAGAAGAGCAGTGAACGTTCCTAATCTGACCAGGGCATCTCTCCAGTTCCCATGGATTTTTGATAATACAAATAGGCATGCACAAAGCTGAAATGGGAAATGGAAGATGAATGAGGAGGGCATTATACAATGAAGGACTTCAAATTAACATTTTCAAAATACATAGATTTTTTTAAAATATCATAAAAAAGGTAAGGTTTTAAAGGGAGAACCTTGAAAATCAAAGAAAATTCAAGAAGAAAATAATTTCTGGTGGTTCCATACTGGACATTAACCACTATTCATTTTAATAGTGATATTCTTTGCTATTCTGTTACATATTTTTTCTAACAACAACCTCTTTGTTTCTTCTTCTCAATAACTTATTTTTGCCATTAGCTATAAAATGTAACTGGATTCATCTGTTATGGTGTCTTAGTCAGTGCTGTGTTGCTGCGAAGAGACATCGTAACCAAAGCGATTCTTATTTTTAAAAAGAAGCATCGAATTGGGCTTGTTTGCAATCTCGGGGGCTTAGTTCATTTTCCTTGTGGCAGGGAGCATGGCCACACACAGGCAGGCATGGTGCTGGAGAAGCAGCTGAGAGTTCTACATTCAGAGCCACAGGGAGCAGGAGGAGAGAGATGCTGGCCTTGGCATGGGTTTTGAAACCTCAAAACTCACCCTAGTGACACATTTCTTTTGCCAAGGTCACACCTATCCCAACAAGGCCACATCTCCTAATCCCTCTCAAGTAGTGCCATTCCCTAATGGTTCAAATACATGAGCTTATGAGCACCATTCTTATTCAAACTACCTCATATTAGCTTGCCATGATTTTTTAAAATCATATTATTGGACATTTGTGGTTTTTTTCACTAGTATGAACAGAACATGTTTGATTATCTCCTAGGATAAGTCTCTGTAATTATATAAGGGTGCTTTCCCTACCTGGTTTTTATATAATAAACTGGTTTTTATTTGATTGAGTAGTTTTTTCTGAGGAACAGCTTTTAGTAATGTCTTACTAGGCAGTTAAGCAGGCTAATCAAGTGCCAGATATGACCAGCTTGTTTATATTTTACAAGTTGTTGTATGAGACTGATGAATCTAGGTACCACACACTGCATGCTTTGATAATAGCCAAGAAGACCCAACCAACATTCATGTTAAAATGTCAAACAAGGTTTGGTAGGACTGCTGGCATCAAAAAGGTCCTGAGTCACAACATAAAGGATTATCCATTCAGGATCTTTTCTCAGTCGCAGCATTGTTCAGTTCTTCCATGAACGGAACCTAAAGTGGAAAAATTGTTTGCTTAAAAGATGGCAGATTGGTACTGTAAGCCAAGCTACTAGGTTGCCTGCTTCCAGGAAAAGTAATTTCAGTTATTACTAAGGGAAAAATAGAGCATTGCATCATGCTTTCTATTTGATCTCTTTGGTATTACATGAAAGCTTGATGTTTCCTACAAAGTGCTCTGACCAACTGAAGAATAAACCAGAGGAAAAAAATCAAGAGAGTTAGCAGAGTGACCCTGGGGAGGGGGGACATTCATCTAAGACACTGAGCTGATTTTTATTTTAACTTCTGCATGTGAGTCCGAATCCCCTGAGGGAAGTATTCTCCCCATTTAGTTGACTATTCACAGTTTGGTGGGTCTCAGATCACTCTATAAATACCTCCAAGAGCATTTCAAATGAAAGGGTTTTTTTTTTTTCTTTCCTCATTCTTTTCGTAAGCAATAGAGAAAAACAGTTTCAGGTTCACATTTAACCAGACAAATATGAGGATGTCAGCCACCAAGTCTGCATCTCTTTTCCCTCTTGCTTTCTGCCATCTCAGATGCTCCTCCACATACTCAGCTTTGCTCCCAATGTTTGAACTCTTCTGCTTTCCGATGCTCACTCATCTCTTCTGCACCATCTCAATTTGGTAACCTACTAAGGTCTTGGTTATCCTTTGATATCCAGCCCCTTTTTAAACCTTGTAAATCTCTCTTTATGAGTACTCCCTTCTGGGATAGGAGCTCCACAGGAAGACCAACAGACTCAACTAACCTGGACCCTTGGGATTCTCAGAGTCTGAATCACCAACCAAAGAACATACATGGGAGGGGGAACCTAGGTCCCCCTGCACATATGTAGCAGATGTACAGCTTGGTCTTCATGTGGGTCCCTAACAACTGGAGTGGGAGCTATCCAAAAAGCTGATGCCTGTACATGGGAAATGTTCTTCTACCTGGGTTTGCCTCAGTGGGAGAGGAAGTACCTAGCCTCACAGAGACTTGAAGTGCCAGGGTGAACTGATACCCTATGGGGTCCCCACCTTCTCAAAGGAGAAGGGAAAGAAGAAGTGGAAGGACCGTAGAAGTGGGTGACCAGAAGAGGGGCAGCAAGTAGGGTGTAAGCTGAATAAGTTTTAAAAAATAAAATAAAAGTACTCCCGTCCAGCCAGGCATGGTGGCACACACCTTTAATCCCAGCACTTGGGAGACAGAGGCAGATGGATCTCTGAATTTGAGGCCAGCCTCGTTGACAGAGAGATTTCCAAGACATTCAGGACTACATGGAGAAACCCTGTCTCAAAAACAAATAAACAACCTCCCTTCCAATACTTCAAATATTTTTTAATGACACATGTGCTTCTTTGTCTTGAACCTTCCATAGATCCAGGACTATTGCCAGGGTCTTTGAATTAGTCACATTGTAATTAGTCACACGCTTCAAGAAGTATTGTTGGAGCTGTTGATTTTCTGTTTACGTTCTGGAGATTCAACACAGGATCTAGGAATAATATACTGGCACTGATGTTCCCTCAGGGAAGGAACTAAGAAATGAGCAGTTGAGTAAATGCCAGAAAATACAGAAGAGCCAAGGACAGCTCTCAGTTACGCATTAATACATTCCAAGAAGAGACAGGAAGAATATCTTAATGTCTTAATGACATTCTACTCCTTGTTACCAAACTGAAATATTAAAAACAACTGACTTTGTAAAGAAGAAACGTTTATTAAGAACCCAATGTTAGAGTCTTAAATTCAAGCCTGGGGGTCGAGGGCTTTGCCAGGTTGGCCTCTAATAAGAGGGGGAAAAAAGATCAATGACAGGAGTTCCTGTCAGAGCAAGTCATCACAGTTCCAGCCAGGAAGCAGAGAAAGGGCAGGTTGGGTCCCTCAATCCCTTCGAAGGACACAGAACCAAAGACTTAATGGCCTCTTTTTTTTTTTTTTAAATTAATTATTTTATAGAGCACCCTCTTAGAGGCAAAGGGTGAGGTGTAGAAGGGAGACCAGGAAGAGGGACTTAATGGCCTCTTGCTACGTATTGCATTCTGAAGGTTTCACCATTTTTCAATAGCACTTGCCCCCAACAACAAGCCATCAATCATGTACCATCCAAGGATAGTCCAGTCCATACACAAGCCAACAGCAAGCATCAGATCGGTTTTCAAAGTGCCTTTTCACATTTCTAGAGGAGTGGGCACTATTCCTGGGGAACCCTAAAGTGGAAAGCAGTGATTACAAAAGGCCCCAGGAGGGCTTCTTAAGTAATTAGGAAAAGGAAAGGCAGAAAGGGACAGGAATAGGACCTGCCTTGACTGTGGGCCATGAGATAGAACAAACCTGTTTCTTGGTCATGACCTCAGACTTGTGGGAAAAGGAAAAAAACATTGGTGATTATTATGCTTCTTAAAATTACTTCTCTTGAAAAATTAAACTGAATTTTCCATCAGTCAAATGAATGGTTCGAGAGACATCCCGGTGCGCCAGGCTCTCCTCCCTGAAGACCATGTACCTCTTGCAGCCCACAGTAACTATGAGTGGAGCCCAAGACAAAATTGCAAACTTACATTAAATATTATGAGAATTTTTTTCAATGATTTTGTTATTCAGTTACGCAGTTTGCAGATAACAATGCCATGTCAAAATGTCAAAAGGTTGGCTACCCTGAGGATTACTGACATCCATCCCAAAAGCTGCTGACTGTAAGTCTGAGAGGGAGCCCAGGACTCTGCATTACTAAAGTATTATTAGTGTGTTTGTTAAGTCATCCAGAGGGTTAAGACAGGAATGGAAGTACTTCCTCAGCTTCACATTTGCAAAAGTGCAGGGATTCTCTAAGAGTATAGCTATAAGAAGGCTTCACTATAGTCTTGAATGTGAGCTAGCCTAAATGCATCTGTAAATTCTACAGGTGTTTCCCTGGTGATTGACAATGAATGATCCCATAGATCCCCTAATACAGAGAGCTGGCACTGACATAGACTTTCAAAGAATTTATTCCACATAGGTGATAAAATTCCTCTAAGAGCCATTGATGATTTAATAAAAACTTCGGCACCAGACATGAAAAGGTTTCCTTAAGGACACCCCCAAACAATATAGGGTACTACTATAGCCATTGGCTGCCTACTAGTACTTAAAGGCAGGACCCTATTGCAGAAGGCACCACATACTCCAGATGCAGGACTTAGAGAAAATATGCTAGGACTGACTTGGAAGCCTCCTTCTTGAGAACTAGCACAGGAAGATCATATACAAGCTGCCAAGAGGGAAAAAAAAAATTCAGTCATTAGTCCTACTCAGCTGCAAAGCCTACAAACCACAAAGACTGCCCTAGCAATGTGTCTCCAACAGTGTAATGACCACACTTACATCCTGAGGGTAACTGGCAGCCATCTATTTCAACTTAAGCTTGACCTCATTCGGAGTGTCCACTCTGCCACTGTAAACCTAGCTAACTGCCTGTGGTGGCTTGAATATGCTTGGTCCAGGGAGTGGCACTATTAGGAGGTGTGGCCTTGCTGAAGTAGGTATGGCCTTGTTGGAGGAAGTGTGCCACTGTAAGGATGGGCTTTGAGACCCTCCTCCTAGCCACATGGCTGTCAGTCTTCTGTTTCCCTTAAGAACAAGATGAAGAATTCTCATCTCCTCCTCTGCCATTCCTGCCTGGATGCTGCCATGCTCCTACCTTGATGATAATGGACTGAACCTCTGAACCTGTAAACCAGCCCCAATTAAATGTTGTTCTTTATAAGAATTTCCTTGGTCATGGTGTCTCTTTAGAGCAATGGAAATCCTAAGACACTGCCCATAGCTGAAGAGGTTATAGAGCCTAGAAGACAAACTACTATTGCCATTTTCCTAAACCAATATAATATTCAACTATATTCTAAACACTTATCTTTAATCCCCAAGATGCAGCTCTTGGCCCTCATCAAAAATGCTTATTTTTAAAACGGAAAACTACTGCAGAGATCGCTAGTCAAAAGCAGAGGATATGGACCATGGGTATCCAACCACAACTGATATAACTACAACACAAATCTGCACACCCAAGGCTCACTATAAACCTCAGAAGAATGGATATAAAGGCTGTAAGAGCCAGAGGACCAGTTGCTTACTATAAGGAGGTAGTGTCTTTTAGACACATGAGGGAAGCTGCACCCAAGAAGCCTCAACAATATGTTTGCCAAAACAACACCCACATAATGACAATACTGGTTAGCAAGTCAGCGTGTATGACAGAAATTTCACAAGGTCTCAATTCCTTAATGAAGAGCTACCAGCAAGCAATACTGCTGAGACAGGGAGAAGCTTATCCAACCCCATGTGCTCAGTCCTAAACACGTGTACACATACGAGCAATGCTAAATGGTCCCTGGTATTAAGCATACGCTGGTTTGCAGGTTCTTCATCAAACCTTGTTTTACTTTTTTGGCATTACAGAGTAATAAATGCCAATTTGCAAAAATTTATGGTACATGGTAGTGGTTGCCTAGAGGCATTAATGGATTTGTTAATTTGTTGAGCCCTAAATAAGTTTGTTCTATTCCTCTCTCTCTCTCTCTCTCTCTCTCTCTCTCTCTCTCTCTCTCTCTCTCTCTCATTCCCTCCCTCTTTCCCTCCCTCCCTTCCTCCCCCCTCTCCCCCTCTCCCTCCCCATCCTGGGTCAGAGAGAAAGCAAGTGACACAGAACACCTAGGTCAATCCCCTAAAAAGAGAGTGCAAACTTTGACAGAATGTTGCTCTGTTCCTGAGTTAAGCATGCAATGCCAACAGACCTTCAAATCAAAGAGTGGAATTCCTTCTCTTAAACACATTTAAAGAGTGCTGAGTTAGCTAACCTTTCTAGTATATCACAACTCACAGCCAGATTCTAAGAGAAAACCCTGCTATCGTGATACCCAGTGAGCTGATTTATGATGGTTGCAAATTTGAAAAGAAGGAAATTGTCTTATTGGAGGAAGAAGAAAGATTTTACTTCTGTCCCTGGTAGCTGGCTGCCTCTGAGCACAGAAACCAGGGGGGATTTCTAGAGGTCACTAGAGAACTATTCCTCCATATTGCCACTTGTTATCTTCCCTACAGACGCGGCACAGACTTCAGCCTCCTCCAACACAATTCCCCTACCTCAAGAGAGGAACCCAAAGACAACGTTAACAGGCTTGCTGGTGAGTACTCTGTCTTGGGGCCAGCCCTACACAAAGCCAGCAGTGTCCTCATTCAGGGTCTGGAGAATCACAGCACCCATTGCACCTCACTGCATCTGAGATACAGACTAGCAATGGGGATGGCCACTCTCCACACAGCACTATCCTACCTGGCAATCATCTTCATAAACGTGGAACTTCAAGCATGAGGTAACATTGGTGTACTTCTAGGGCTTGTGCTGGGGGAGAGGGATTTTTATTCAAAAAAATAAAATAAAATGGGCAGGATGAGAACACACCACACTCTGGTCTTCTGGTGACGTTGACTTTACCTCCCTGTAGTCCTTTCCTCACTTCTGATCTCTGTGCCCACTGGGGATGCATCTGAGAAGTAACGCACATGCAAAAGACCTTGAACTTCCAGTTGCTACTGATCATTTATTGTTGCCCATACAATCTAGTGTAGCATTCAGCCGTGTTAACAAAACTCAGAGTATTTAGGATGAGGGAAGTGATCGCCCCAGTTTGTGCCTGTGTATCATACCGAGAAGAACCCATGGTTATTACCTGTTTGACTTTTGTGCTTAGTACCAGTTGATGTTCATGCTGTGTGCCACACCGCAGAAGTAAAGATATGGGCTCACTTGACTGCAGAATCAACCAACCTTTAAGACCACCCCAGCTCTAACTCATCTTTTATGTGCACTAAGAAATTCCTAATGTGTCAAACAAGTTCTGATTTGGATTTTTAGTGACCTGATATAAAACTATACACTAAATAAAACATCCTGTGTTCTCTATTGGGTTTCTGATTGTGACAAGGACTATGTATAGAACTATCTGCCTTTATTTCATAGATCACTAACATTTAATCTATTAGAAATGTGCCCTGGGGGGCTGGGGATATGGCTTAGTAGATAACATGCTTGTTGAACAAACATAAGGACCTGAATTGGATTTCTAAGTTCTGTAAAGCCAGGCATGACAGTAATCTCAGCAATGGGGTGGAGAAAGGAGAGCAGGAAGATCCCTGGGCTTGTTGGATAGCTAGTCTAACTAAATCAGTGAGCTCCAGGCCCACTTAAAGACATTCTCTCAAAAGAATAAAGTGAAGAGCAATTGAGAAAGATGTCCAACATTGACCTCTGGCCTCCAGACACAGGTGCACATACATGTATGAATATTTGCACATACATGATCACTTATACACACACACACACAAATAAAACACTCACGTGCAAAAGGAAAGGTGCCCTGCCTACTGATACAAAACCATGAGGTGGGGAGTCTTTCGTTTGAGTCCTTTCTGTATGAATATAGCAGAGAATCCAACAGGGGCACGAGAGCCTCAGCTCTACTCTCAATAGCTGTCCGAACCTGACAAGGTTATTTGGGTTTTATGGCCTCCTTTTCTCCAATTTCCAATTAAGACAGTTATAGCACTTACCTCAGGGTCAAATGAAATGAGTACCAAACCAAATAAATAACGAAAACCAAGACTTCAACAGAATAGATTTCTTCTCATTCACACAATCAGAGATGCAAAGTTTTAGGAGACACTGGTATCTTGTTATCACACAAGTCATTCCCTGGTCTCATCCCTCACATTCCATTCCTCACTTGTTACAGTGGCTGGCCTGTCAAGACAGACTCTCGAAGGATGTAAGGACAGTGCACCTTGAAACGCCTGCAGTTTTAAACCAGGATGTTCAAGGTCTGAGATGCTAACACACGGAGTGTACACTGCAGGGTGTGAATGCTGCGCCTAAGTAATAAAAACAGATCTGATACAAAGGCTTAAGCAAAAAACTACAACTGAGAGGCAAGAGAGAAAAACACATATAGAACTAGTGTGGTGTTCACTCCTTCGTGTTCAAATGGAGAGGAAAATGCACCCAGTGAGGGGCCACGTTCAAAGTTCCCTGTGATGTTTGGTGAGTGACTCATAGAGCTCTGACCATTCAGTTCTCAAACCTCTCAAAAAGACAAGAGCAGAAAAGAAGTGTCTTCCTGTGACTCTGAGAGAACACAACCTAAGTCACACACAGTGCTTCCACAGCTGAGTTCAGTTACAAGCAAGAGATTTATTCTGGGGAAAAAAAAAAACAAGAAGAGAAAGCGTCCAACTTCTACCATAGCCTGTGGTGTAGGACCACTGTGAAGAGGACCAGAGCCACATCACTGTAGGACGGTTGTCCTTAAAGGATTCTCCATTTCTCTCTACTCTGTGAGGTTCTCACCCTAATACTCAGCCCCTCGCTCTGGTCTTACTTCCGCCAAAATCCACCCTATCTTTTTAGGTTCCCCAGCGGTTTGTTTAAACACTGAAAGCACAGAGCCACACCCTACACTCAAGAAGCTCACGGCTAAGCAAAAGACGTTCCCACCATATTTCCACATTGTGGAGCTGTGCCTGTTTCACACCAAGTACTCAGACAGTTTTCGCAATTATGTTTGTGGTTAAATGTGGACTATGGGGTCAGGAGCACTGGAACAATTGAACCCCTGCTCTCCCTTTCCCCCGTTGTGTAATCAAAGGCAAGTCACCAAATCTGTCTGTGTGGTAGTCCTGTTTCCATGCCCCAGACAGCTGCATCCACCTCCCATTTTATGTATTATAAGAAAGAACATTGTGTATTGGGATTCCTTTCTAAACTTGACATTTTAGTAACAACCCTTTCAGACCACAGCAGGGCAAGGAGTCATTGTCCAGAGCCCGACGTCTAAATGTCACTATATGAGTTTCGCAGACCTTCTGAGTTTACCAGTAATTCCGAGAACACATCTTGTCAAGTAGCAAAGGTTCCAATATACCAGAAGCTTCCTCGGACAAAGAACAAACAGTCTGGAAGATGCATAAACTGTCTTTGTACAAACTTGCTCATCTTTCAAGTGGAGATAAGACAGCTAACACTGTGACACAGAAAACCTGGTGAAGTTTAAATGTTCAAATAGCTTCTTCATAAAAGGCCAACTCTCTCAAACACGAAATAGAAAGAGGTAGTTTAGGTTTCCTGTCTTCTCCACCACTAACTGGCAATTTAAGTGCAAGTAAAGATTTGATTGAACAGTTTAAAGCTGATTCATTGGTTTCTTTCATTACAGATTTAAAGATAAGACCATGTTTCCAGTAAAAACATACTCTGGATGTGTCAGATGGAAAAAGGAAAGAAAGGGACTAGAAAAAGGATGTGAACTTTCTATTTGTATTTCTATTCTATTTGACATGGTGTGTCCTTCCGCAGAGATTTGTACATGCTTGGGGTGATGAAAAGATTCCTTCTCGAATCTCAGCTGAAACCCCCCAGACAGGACAACTCCCATAGTGACGGTAACAGTGGTCTCTAGTTAGCGGACACATTGATTCTCCTTTTTTTTTTTTTTTTTTATTATAAGTAGCTAAGTTAAAACTGAGTCCTGCCTATAAGGTGTGCAGGTGTAAAGATGGAGTGGAAATTGGGGGAAGGGCCAACCAATGACTAGTCCAGCTTGAGACCCAAGCCATGCGAGGGAGCCCACCCTTGATACTCTGTTATGCTTGCAGACAGAAGCCTAGCATAATCATCATCGGAGAGACTTCACCCGGCAACAGATGGAAACAGGTACAGAGAGCCACAGCCAAACATTAGGTGAAGCTTGAGGAAATCCTGTAGGAGAGGAAGAGGAAGAATTATAAGAGTCAAAGGGGTTGAGGACACCACAAGAAGACCTTCAGAATCTATTAACCTGAGCCCGTAGGGGCTCACAGAAACTGAACTGCCAACTCGGGAGTCTGCATGGGACTGACTTAGGCTCTCTGTACATATTTTACAGTTGTGTATCTTGGTCTTCATATGGGACTCCTAACAGTGGGGGCAGGGGCTGTCTCTAACTCTGTTGCCTGCCTTTGAGACCCTTTCCTTCTACTGGGCTGATCCACCTATCCTCAATAGGAGAGGAGGTGCCTAGTCTTACTGCAACTTGATGTCAGAAATGATTGATATCCATCAAGGCAGGCCATTTTCTGAAGAGGAACAGAGGAGAAGTGGGTGAGTGGGTGGGGGAGGGGGAAGGGAAGACGAAGAAAGAGGAAGGAAGAGAAACCAGTTGGAATAATAAGTAGATTAATTAATTAATTAGTTAATAATAAACTAGAAGAAAGCTCTGAGATGTAATTATATGTGTGGTAAATGGTAGTCTGCTTCAGGAGATGTGACAAGATGATTAATATTTAATAGAGACTCTAAAATATACTAGCTACAAATATTTAAAAAATAACACCAAAGAATTATGGGATTATTCAATTTCCTAAAGACACCAATACTGCATTAAGAGTTTGCTAATCTCATGTCTCTAGCTGCATATATAGCAGAAGATGGCCTAGTCAGCCATCATTGGGAAGAGAGGCCCCTTGGTCTTGCAAACTTTATAGGCCCCAGGACAGGGGAACACCAGAGCGAAGAAGGGGGAGTGAGTGGGCAGGGGAGCGGGGGGGGGGAAGGGTATAGGGGACATTTGGGATAGCATTTGAAATGTAAATGAAGAAAATATCTAATAAAATAATTTAATAAGGAAAAAGAAAAAAAAAGAGTTTGCTAATCAAAAAAAGCACATCCCATTCTCTGGTCTCACAGTCTGTTACCCATTTGTTACTTGTGACCTGTCCAAACCAAGTCTCAGGTCACATAAGAACAATACACCTCAGAGAATAGCCCAAAAGTGACTGCAGGTATAAACCAGAAGGATTTTCAGAACTCACAATATCAGCAAAGAGGAAAATATTGTGAATTCTGTTGGTTATGATGCTTTGACTGGGTGATAAAAGCAAATCTGAACCAGGGGCTCAAGCAAAAGAATAAAAGCACAGCTAGAAGGGAAAGCATGTACAGAACTAGTGTGGCCTTCAGTTCTGATTGGATCTACCTAGCCACACTGGCAGAGTCTCCGCTCCCTTAACTCTCTCCCCCTGCACCAGCCTTGTTCCCTGGGTCCTTCCCTGTGGGGACATCTGAGGAAGCTTCAGACCCCATGTATACTATCTGAAGAGAAGAGACCCTCTCCCAGCTATTGTCTCCCAGCTGTAGATGAGATTTCTCAGAATCTCTCAGCACCTCCTCCTCTCATCCACTTATGGGGACTTGGAGCTGGGGAGGTAGTTCCCCAGTGCCCACCTTCAACCAAGCCACGTGAAGACTTCCCTGATCAGCCACAAGCAGGCTGACTTAGACCTGGGGGTGAAGTGCGAGAGGAACTCAAAGACGAATCCCAAGGAAGCAAACAGCAGACATTCATTGCAGTTTGAGATTGTGTCTGAACTGTAAGGACATAGTTCTGACTAGTGGGAATTGTGTGAAAAGCCTGTTAAAAAAAAAAAAAAAAAAAAAAAAAAAAAACAAAAAACAAACCTTGGGCTCAAAGATGTGAATGTTACAAGACATCTGGAAGACTCTAAGGCAACCACAAAGTCACTGGAATTTCCAGTCCCCCTTTGTTGCTGCTGCGTGTGATTACAAATTCTTCTCTTTGTCTACGGCCCTCTTTTCTCTATTTAAAAATCTATACGGCAAAGCAAACCTTGGGCAGCTCCTAGTAGACACGGGTGTCTCTCCTATAAACAACCAGCCCCATTGTCTGGGACTCAGTTCTGAAGTTCTAGGAAAGAGACTCTGAGTTTGGATCATGTTACTCTCCCTGGGTAGGAGTTGGAGATATGCGCTAAAGAACTATTCCCAAGGGTCATAACTTCTGTAACTTTATGAACAGTGAGATCACTTGGCAGTTCCCAGAAAAAAAGGATGGCAGAACAGGCCATGCAGTGAGAGACCGATGTTTACACAGTGATATGTTCTCATGATACTGGGCTCATGAAACATTTAGAGTGTAAACTTTGTTCTCAATTGCTACATGAAATGAAAAAAGGAACAGCAGGAGGAGGAGGAGGAGGGGGGGTGGCGGTGGTGGTGGTGGAGGTGGTGGTGGTGGTGGTGGAGGTGGTGGTGGTGGAGGTGGTGGTGGTGGAGCAATACTGGGCTGCAGACTTGGAAGAATCAAAGCTCCTATTTTCCCTTCACTTTTTGGCTTCCCTATTTCTGCCATCTTCTGTTCTCCGATAACATTTAGTGTCTGTGCCTGTGAGCACAGGGCATCACAGGAGCACAGTTATTTCCGGGTGTGTTCCCTGAAAGCACAGTGTTCTCCTAAAACTGAGGAGAGGTTTTGTTATCCATGCATCCAGGAACTACGCTAACTGCTATACTTATCTTGGAGTTAAGGCTTTAATCAGATTATCCTGTTTATGCAATGAGTGTACTGATGAATGAATAACTCTCAAATTATCTTATTACTTCTACTACTGGACATTCCAATGAATGTTTTGGTTGGTTGGTTGGTTGGTTGGTTGGTTGGTTGGTTGGTTGGTTGGTTGATTGGTTGGTTGGTTTTGGGTTTTGCTCTTTTTTAAAAAAATTGCCTTTTCCAGTGCTGAGACAGAACTGGGGGCCCTGCAGTGGCTAGCCAAGTAATCTACTGCTGAGCTAAGCTGCATTCTCTAGCTTCACACCCCCTTTAAAGATCTGCCTGCCTGCCTGCCTGCCTGCCTGTGTGTCTACACAAGTTCATGTGGAAGTCAAAAGAGGGTATTAGATCCCCTGAAACAGGAATTACAGGTGGCTGAGGGATGCCTGCTGTAGGTGCTAGGAACCAACTCCAGATCTTCTGCAAGAGCAATAAGCACTTCTAACTATGGGGTCTTCTCTCCATCCCCAATTTCCAGTTTTTGATTGCCTTTTACTATTCTAGAACCACATAGTGGTGTGGCTCACAATGCACCACTCTATCAAAAGGAGTGGGCTGCATTTATAGTTAGGAAAAAGAAAGTGCCACTCGAGAAATAGAAAGGAGTGCAAAGACAGCTGTGTTGGTTGTCTGTCTTATGGGTTTTTTGGCTTTGTTGTTGTTGTTGTTGTTGTTGTTGATGATGATGATGATGATGATGATGATGATGATGTTATAATATGGGTATAGATTCTCTGGGAATTTCACTTCATTTACCCCATCACACTCACTTTCTAGTCCTTGTTCCACCCAATGTAAAAATAAAAATAAAAAGGACCAATTTGTGTTGTCTATATGCTCACTGCAGCATACTCAAACTCTCAGTGGACCTCCCCTTAAATAAACCTAAGTCCTCCCCACACACCAAGCCACCAGTTGTGGAGAGTTAGCTAATCTTCAGCATCCCAGACATTACACTTTTTAAGTGTTCTCTTTAGTTGTTTCCTGCCTAGGCTGTTGCTTAGGAGGAGGGGGAGTTGGATTGTCATAGAAACCTTCCATGTCCTTCCCCCTCAGCTGTGCATCTGTAGTCATTTACAACAAAAGTAGCCCCCCCACCCTGCTCTTCACAGTCATCAGGAACAGGAAGCATGGGCTTCCACACAGTTTCTGACAATTTCACAGACCGTGAACACAGTCCAAGCTGCAAAAGGACCCCAGACCCAGACAAGGCCCTCAAAGGTAGTCCAGACCATGGACATCAACAAGGCCTATGGTGACACTGCAGGCTACTCAGATCAGTATGCACCCCCCCACACACACCCTAGCTGCAGCATGGCCCATGAACATCAACATGACTTCAGGCTGCGCACAGACTCCAGACATTCCCATAGCCTCAGTGGTAACATGGGCCACAGACATCAACTCAGCCTGACTGGTGGCCCAGCTGGTAGCCTGGCTGACCCCAGTGACTATTTTCTTTAAAGACTTTATTTGGCCAGTTACAGAAAACATCAAATATCAAAGATGCTTCTCTCTTTATGATTTGTGTTCGAATGAAAATATGTTCAAAATGTACCCAAATGAGATGGGGGAAGTGGGCTCTCTTAAGAAATGTCTTTTTCACAGGGTGGTGGTGGCACACACCTTTAATCCCAACTATACCAGAGGCTCATCATTCCAAGCCAACTGCAGGGGAAGTTGATTTAAAATGATGCCAAGTTATTTCAGCCAAAGCATCAGCTATTAGAAACTGGAATTTCTTTAAAAATTTTAAATGTGTTTTCTTTGGTTCTATCTCTGTCTTTTATTTTCAGAAATCACCAGAGCCACATATTCTAGGAATGTTGAATTACATTTTCTAATGGGGAAGAGAAACCATAGAAGACCATTTAGTAATTTTTGAAACTTAAGACCCTTGTGTCCTTTTGCCCCTAAAACATTCCTTCTGGTGATTCAAAGGCACTTTGTACTTAACTCGTTCCCACCCATCTTCTCACATGCATTTGTACATGCAGCCACTCTTGCATGCATCCACTGTCCACACTCACAGGTTAGGTAGGTCCTTCTCCCCTTATCCCTGTCTTTTACAACTTTTTGTGGCTTCCAACATCTCCACCTTCCATCACCTCTCTGGCCACGCCCAGGCCCACTTAACCTCCTTTGTAAACTAGCCACAAAGTGCTATCTCTTTAAAACACAAACTTCCATCTTGCTAGACTCCTTTTCCAAGTATAAGGATACTTGGGAAAGAATCCTGCCTTCAACCCCTTTATTTAATTTCTACTACGCTAGCCAAAATGACCTTAAAACTGAATATGAGCATCTCCTTTTCTTGTTCAAAAAATCTTGAGCGGTTCTCCATCTCCCATACAAAAAACTCAGCATGGCACAAAGCACAAGGCTACTCTTTAGCTGCTAGGCATCGTGCTTCATGCGTATATGCTACCCCTCAGGTTTAAGACGTGTCAATAACTTTAAGTATCTCTAATATTCTCCATTCTCTCATGCCTCTCTCTCTTGCACATGCTGTTCTCTCTCCCTGGAACAAGTTCACAATTTCTCCACTCATGCCTAGAGGAAAGGGATTATCATCAATATTTTACTCGGGATATATCTCTAACAAAACCTTCCCCAAGCCTCCAGCCTGACATGAGCACCCCTCAGCAACAGAGGCTGTTAGAAGCCTGGCTCATATCCCTAGCCCTCCTCTGTAGCAGAGGCTGTTAGAAGCCTGGCCCATATTCCTAGCCCTCCAGGGCACGCAGGCTTGCTTCCCAGCTGTCAGCACCTGCATCAGTCTGCGACGAACTCTTGCTGGTTATCATAGAACAAACGTTAACCTGAATGATGTCTTCAGGAGTAACTTCAGCTCATGACTAGTAGAAGCTGAGGTATAAATAGTCTGACTCCCTACCTTTTAATCAGTAGTAACTCTCTCAGATACCCAAGTGGGGTTAAATTCCCAGTATGACTTGATAGTACCTGGACACACCTTTTTTTGTGGTCCAGATTCTCTTTCCCTCCTCTTTGAACCTACCCCTACTGTAAGTCCCTTTACTTACCAAAAATGCTACTTGCATTTCAATTTTCATCTTAAGATCTTTCTGAAGCAATCTCAACTCAATCATCCTTTCTTGCTAAGTTTCCCTGGCACTGAATATGTTATCCCATTGCATAAATAATTTTAAAGTGCAATAATCTGCTTCCCAATGTTATTTCAGGAACTGAGATCAGGAACTGTATGTAATTCTTTCTTTTTCCACAGGTAAAAGAAATATTTAATAATATTACATAATCTACAAATGCTTTTAGACTAGAAGAGTTCCTGATTTTTACTTTATTTACAAAAGGATTCTGACATGAATGCAATTTTCAGAGCATGAGTAAAAAAGAAAAGAGAGGAATATAAAAATAGAAATAAATTTGGGTTATGATATTGACCAAATGTAAAAGTGAACTCTGAGAAATGAGGTTTTTTTTTTTTAAAGATTTTATTTTAGTGTGCCTACTTGTATGTATGTGCACCACATACCTGCAAAGGCTAGAAGAAAGTGTCAGCTCTCCTGGAGCTAAAGTTATAAATAATTGTGAACCACCATGTAGGTACTGGGAACCAAACTGGCTCCTCTACAAGAGCAGCAAGTACTCTTAGCTGCTCAGTCATCTCTCCAGAATTTAAACATAGTTATTAAAGTTGAATTGACCCATGTTTCACGTAATCCACTAGGATGTGAATTCTATTTAGATGCAGGTGCTATATTAAATTACACTCAGAGTTCTTCTGACTACCTGATGCAGGTGCAGTTAGTTCAAGAATCTAGGGCAAAAGATCTCTGTCCCTCTCTATTTCAAATCCTTAGGAAGGGATGAGGGATCTCCCCTTGAGTGGGTGGCCCTATTGGAGGCCCAACAGTCTCAATTAATCTAGACCCCCCCCCCGAGATCTTTCAAACACTGGACCACCAAACAGGCAGCATACACTCGCTGGTATGAGGCTCACAACACATATATAGTAGAGGACTGCCGGGTCTGTGTTCAATCAGAGATGATGCCCCTAACCCTCAAGAGACTGGAGACCCCAGGGAGTTTAGAAGTCAGGTGAGGTTGGGGGTGGGAGGTGGAGACATCCTCATGGAGACAGCGGTGTGGGGAGGAGGTATGGGATGTGGAATAGTCGGAGGGTGGATGGGGTGGATGGTGTAATAAAATCTGGAGAGTAAAATAAAATAAATAAAAAGAAAGAGAAAAAGAAGAGATGAGGGAGGACAGCATTGCTGCTTCACTGGACTAATAAGGTGATCGATGAAATAATACATGAAAAGCACTTTAGACAATACCTACTACACTGTTCTCTAGTCACGTTATCATTATGATGATAAAATTCATGGTTAGTATTGATGCCTCACACACAGTAAAACCCACAGATAAAAAAATAATAATAACTGCAAGTTTCTAAAAATGGTATTGGTCAGTTCCCCAAGTTTTGTTAAAATAAGAAAACTAAAAACCCACCTGTATAACAATTCTATATATTTGCCTATATCATTCAACATGGGTATGTGAACAGTGGATATGTAGCTTAGTGGCAGAGAGTTTTTCAAACAGGAAAGGCTCCTTGGGTTTCATCCTCTGTATCACAAATTAAAAGCGTAAATGTAATTAAATTATAAATTATTTAACTATATATTTATTTTTATGTGTACAAGTGTTTTGCCTGTATGTAGGCATGTGCTCTGTGTGCATGCCTGGTGCTTGCAGAGGTCAAATGAGGGCTCTGGATTCCCCTGGAACAGGAGTTGGAGATGATTGTAGCTTCCATGTGGGTTCTGGGAACTGAACCCAGCTCTTCTGCAAGAGCAGCAAGCACTCCTAACCAAACCATCTCTCTGAGCCCAAGATAATTTAATTTTAATAACACAGGTGCAACTGACAATTCATGATTAGCTTCCAGGTAAGAAAAGACAACAGTGACTATACCCCGATCAAGATCTGGTGTTTCGGTTCCCGGCAGATATAGAATCAACCCTTGGCTCCTCATCTAACATTTATAGGTTTCCTGTTCTCATCTGTCAAAGAGAAGTACTTTCGTCACTCAGAGATTTGTTTTAAAGCAATATATTTAAGAATATTGGTCCCATGCCTGTCAGGGTGCAAACAATAAATGTCAACTTTAGACATTATTATGAATAAGGCAGAAAACCAGACATAAATAATATGGTTATTAGGAATAGATTTTTAAAGCTAGAAGTTAATTTGTCAAAGCATAGGGTAATATATGCCCTAAAACCAAGCTGGACCGAATCCTGCATCTGACTACCTGATGGGAAGAGACTGGTAGGAGGCCAGAAGCAAGGGTAATTAGGAAGAGATCCAACTCACAAGAGCCAGTCCAAGGTAAACAAGCAACCAGAGAGGCGGCATAAGCCCAGGGTCCCATGCCAAGTGTACACTAAGCATTGCTTCAACAGCACAGGGGTTCAGTGTGGCTTGCATCATAATATGTAATACTGAAGGTCACATCTCAGAAGTTAGAGTAAACACTGAGGAGTTGACACTATGGATTTATTCTTATTAACAAGACCCATCTAACTGGTGTTGGGAGGATTCTAAAGGCCTTAGGGAAGAAGAAAAAAACACCAAGTTACCATAACATTCTTAATGGCAAAAGACATGTCAACATGGACATTTGTAAGCCATGTCCTCTAGATGACAACATACTTCACAATCCCTAATCGAAGACAGATGCAGTTCTGTAGCAGGGAACTAAAGGTGGGAAAGGAGGCTGAAGAAGCTCAAGAGTCCTGCTAACTTATCTAACAAGTTTCTATAGAGAGACATCAAGACAGAGTGAAGAAGCCTGAGCTGTACTGAGAACCTGAGATTGGAAGTCAGGCAGATCTTTCTGGCACTTACATTATAACTTGAGCTCAGCAAATGGTTTCCTCTATCTTGCTTGAGTCACCTGTAAGAGGGGAATAATAACAAAGTATAACTGATTACTGTGGTGATATAAATGCACACAATATGCAGGACCTACCTATCAAGATGGCTAAGCAGATAGGAACAGGACTATCAGGAACACAACACAGAGGAGAAATTGAAATGTCAAGGAAACGAAACTTCTATAGGAATCATAAGGGAGGAAATTAAACTTGACCATGAAAAGCAAGCCTTTATGAAAAAAGTCACACTTGAATCTGGCCTCGAACTAGGAGCAAGTGAAGGAGCCAGAGAAAAACAAGTTCAGTGCCTCACGTTCTATGTGTCATTAGACACATGTTGGACTCATTGGGTAAAGGCACCTCATGTCAACCCTGGGTGCAATCCCCAGAGCCCACATGGTAGAAGGAGAAAAGTGACTACCACAAGCTGTCTTCTACCATCCACAGGCATGCTGTGGCACACTTGTGGTCACAAGAAAGTACGTGTTCCCACATGCACACGATCCATGTGTGTGCACTTACAATGAAGAAAGAAATGTTTAATAAGTCATATGTTTCATGCTACACTATTTACAATAGCCAGGATATAGAGCCAGCATTCATATTCATCAACAAATTAGTAAAGAGATAGGCAGAATAGAATTTTACTCAGCAGTAAACAAAAATGAAATCATGACACTTTCAGGAAGGTGGGTGACATAAAAATCACTGTTAAGCGAAATAAGCTAGATTTAGAAAGACAGACTATATTTTCTCTCATATATAACCTAAATTTAAAATTGCAAATGTATAAATGTGTGTGGGGTCATGAGACTCACAAAGGGATAATGAGAAGGGAGCCAGAGAGCCTCTAGGGGGATGCTTTAGAGGACGGTGGAACAAATGTACCAAGAAAGCTGAAGTTGAGACTAATTTGGGGACTAAAGGCAATAAGATGGATGGGAGATGGGATGGTGGAAGGAACTGGGGAACAACTGAAAACAAAGCATAACGATTCATATGTGTGACAATGTCATGGTGAAACCCAGTACTTTGTATGTTAATCTAAAAAAATTATTTAAAAAAATTCTACATCTTATAGTCCCTAATTTCCACACGCATCATCTTTTCTAAAGTCCCCTAAACCTTTAAATTTGATATATGAACTATTTTGTTCCCAACTTATTTTTTAATAAAATATATTAACTGTGTATATTTTTATATTTTGTTATGACTGTAATCATCCTATCATGCAATAGTACTCCAGAACTTCCTCTTTATTTACCTGAAACTGAATACCCACTGGATAGCTGGCCACATAAATGGGGACCAGTGTTCTATTTCAATACATGCATCCATCTTACACTGATCAAGTCAAGGCAGTTAACATTTCTCTCTTACTCCTTATGTCTGGATCCTTTAGGATCCTCCTTTCTAGATATTCATAGATAAGCTATAGAATAGGCTGATATAAACTATACTCACTCCTGGCATCAGTACTTAGCATCCAGCCTCCTTTTATACATCTTCCATCTTCCCAGACTCGAGTGATTGCTATCCAAGCGCATCCAAGCTGATGCTTGTAGCTTTCTCTTGTGAGATTGCGCATATGGTGCATTTTTTTCTGTGTCTGGGCGTCCAGTGTTAACACAGAAAAGGAAACTGAGTCTCTGTGGGTGACGTCCCAAGCCGTCAAGGAAAAAGTTTCAGAGCCCAGATAGAAAATAGAACTGTTGACTATTTATCCAATGTTCCTTCAACAGTGCCCAGCTCTCTCCCTAGGCATTTATGAGCCACTAAAGAGCTTTGTTGCACAGGACTTTGGATGACCTGCCTGGATTGCTTTTAGGGCAGAGGCCTGAAGTAAACAGAATGAGTTTTTCGACTTGGGCAGCGGTTCAGAAGGATGCCCTGGAGAAAAGTAACACGAGGCTGACTTTCGACTATTGAGAAGATATCCAACTGAAGTGGAAACTTCTAGTTTCTTTGGAAGGTTAGTTATGTCAAATGACATTCCGCTGGGACACACTGGTGAAAGGATGTGAAAGCTGACAGGTGAAAGAATGTTTACCTGAAGCAGATGCAGGTGAAAAGATGTTTTGCTAGAGCAAACACATGAAAGGACCCATGATGAAGGGGCATAAATATGACCCACACACACAGACAGTGGGAGTGGGAGAGAAGCATTAAGCATTGATATCGTTTGCTCTGCCACTGAGAGAAACTCACTAAAGAACTGCTCGTGAGATTCCTGTGGCAGCCTTGCCTCAGGCCAGTTGGTGAGCCTCACAGCCTCTTCAGGACTGAGCTACTGCTGCTGGTTTATGCCTGGTGTCTGCCTGCTGAGAGGACTAGTCTGTCACTAATGAGTCGTATTTGGTGTTTACTACAGGGATGAACTGCTGCCAAAGAAGATCAAGGTGCCCCCAAAGAAATATTGCTGAACAGGTCCACATCCCCCATATCCTACTAACTTTTCTCTTCCACTACCTCTGCTGGGTGGTAGGCTAAAGGAGAGTTTAGCCCCTTAATAAAAGTAAGTTGCAAAAAACTTATGCCTACATGCAACCTGGAAGAAAGTCAATCAAACACACTTGTAAAGCTTCAAAATATATACCTCATACATTTATGTTGGATATGAACTTAATGTTTTGTAAGAAATAACCATATGATTTTTCACTACCCACAAGATTTATCCAGGCTTTAGCGTTAAGTAGCCACTACAAGCAAATATTCAGTTTGTCTATGTAACAAAGAAATGAATGCTCAGAGCAAAACCATGTATGAGACTGATGTGCTGCAGAAGCTATAAGACTGATGTGCTGCAGGAGCTATAAGACTGATGTGATGCAGGAGCTATCCTAAAAGGCTGCCCAGCTTCTGTATCAAGTTTCAAAAAAGAAAAAAAAGAAAAAAAAAACAATTCCAGGAAACAGAAAGAGCACCAAGCAAAGCAACTATCACTCTGATCCTGATCCACCCCTCAGCAAAGCTACAGACAGATGTGGGCAAACTAGAAATTTAACAGGGCTTGAGAAGGAGTATGATCAACCTGAGCAATTTCCTCAAAATTCAGTATCATGGTAAATACTTAGCATAAACCTCTACAAGCAATAGCTGAGGGACTATGTTGCACATGATGCTGCAAATTACTATATTGGGAAACTAGGTAGTCTAGAGTTTGTGGTCTCTAATAATTTTGAGAGTTTCTAATTTATTACTATAGCTGGTAGCACCGGGAGTCAAACCCAAGTCTCCACAGAGACTAAACAAGTGGTTAACTCCTGAGCTATGTCCCCAACCAAAGCAATGATTTTGTACCCGCATGACTTTTATGAACTTGTAGAAAATTCAGAAGGGTAGAGGGAAGAGAAGTTCTCAGCCTGTTGAACAGGTCAGCTGCTGAAGACTGTTCCAGAAAGAGCTGAGTCTGTGATGAGGTTAGTGAAGAGCAAAGGCCATGGACAATAAGTAATCAAATCATTGCTGAGAGCCTGATATCCCAGTGAATGATGATGGCACGTTACAGTGAAGCATGACGTAATGATCCCAAATCCAATTAGAGCTGACCAGCACGTGGGCTATGGCCTGCTCGTGTGCACAAAAACCTCACAGATAGTACTCGAATGAGGAGAATTTCTTTTTTTTTTTTTTTTCCAATTTTTTTATTAGGTATTTACTTCATTTACATTTCAAACACTATCCTGAAAGTCCCCTATACCCTCCCCGCCGCTGCTCCCCTACCTACTCCCACTTCTTGGCCCTGGTGTTCCCCTGTACTGGGGCATATAAAGTTTACAAGACCGAGGGACCTCTCTTCCCAATGATGGCTGACTAGGCCATCTTCTGCTACATATGCAGCTAGAGACACGAGTTCTGGGGGTACTGATTAGTTCATATTGTTCCACCTATAGGGTTGCAGCCCCCTTCAGCTCCTTTGGTACTTTCTCTAGCTCCTCCGCTGGGGTCCCTGTGTTCCATCCAATAGCTGTTTGTAATCATCTACTTCTGTGTTTGCCAGACACTGGCATAGCCTCACAAGAGGCCGCTATATCAGGGTCCTTTCAGCAAAATCTTGCTGGCATATGCAATAGTGTCTGGGTTTGGTGGCTGATTATAGGATGGACCCCCGGGTGGGGCAGTTTCTGAATGGTCCATCCTTTCATCTCAGCTCCAAACTTTGTCTCTGTCACTCCTTCCATGGGTGTTTTGTAAGAGTCATATGTGAATAAACGGTCCTAAAGAATTTTTATTTTATTCTTTATAGCAGAATACTAACTCCAGAATGAAGAATATCACCTTGCAGTCTAGAATGAGACAACAAAGTAGGATTTTTTTTTAAAGTCTTAAGAAAGGAAAGGGCAAATAGGTAAGATACATGTATGTGCACTAGGTATACTGGAAGGGAGTAAATAAGTGCTTTGGACTCCAGCAAAGAACTTAAGACTCAATTGAGGATAAAATTAGAAACATAAATTAACAACAGATATTAAGATCCCTGATTGTGTGAAGCTTTCCAATTGAGTTCTTACTGCGCCCTGAAAACTTGTTCTTTTAAGGAATAAGATCTCCATTTCTGTCATTTCTTCCTAGTCCAATCCTCTGCCTCTCAAAAAGTAGGGTCCCAGTGTGTGTGTGTGTGTGTGTGTGTGTGTGTGTGTACCACATGAGTATGCATGTGCACATTTGCATGTGTTTGAAGGTGAGTTGGCTTCTATTCTCAATGTCAAATAACTAAATGATTTTAATTGTGGCACTCCATGAGAAAATAGTATTTGAGGAAGGCTTATCTGGCTGAGCCAGACAGATAAACTAGCCAGCAAAAAGGCTGATGCCAGGAATCCCACTTAGGAACTAGGAAAATTAACCCTCCTCTGCATTTTATTAGAAGTTAAGTATCTCTTACAGATTTATTTTTTTAAAGGCAACGTGGTAGTTAAGTTATCACACTCAGAGATGCTCAATAGTAATTAGTCCTCCATGACTGTGTGAACCTATATTGTACTAGACAAACATGCTAACTACAGTATTTGAAATCACTGTCAACAGGTCTCCCAGACACATAGCCACTGACGAAGACAATCCAAACGCTCTCACGTATTCCCAAGTGTCTTTTTGAATCTTTAATTCTTATTATTAACAGATCATAAAATGCTACTTTTTAAAGATTTTTAAAGATTTGTGTGGAAACTGAGGCTTAACTTAAATGAAATCGAGCCTAAGAGCAAATAGGCCCCTGGTTTCACTCCAGATGTCTGGACTGTAAGACAGAAAAACTCAGGGAAAAGGGAAGAAATAATTGCAGCCCAAGTGGCTCCTATCGCTCCTTTTAAACCTAGGTTTTATAAGTAAATTTCAGGTATAGGTTTGGCATTGGAACAAAGGCCTCTCAGGGTTTTATATTCTGTAGCTGTTCTGTCACTAGAAGGAGCACTGTGCAGTCAAGAGATTCCTTCGCCATCTCTGAGTAAGCTCCATAGAGCTTCACACAGAAACCAAATTGCCCTTGGTCATGGCCCAGGCAGTAGGAGATGGAGTCATACTGCGCCCGCCTCTGAGTTGGCAGGAGGCCAACAGGCACATTCACCCCCTCTGAATCAGCTCAGGCCTGCCCTGAAAGGAAGCAGTGTCACTTTAAATTGGCAGTAGGTGACTGGGTGGAGCCGAGAAAGGAGGGCCAAGGGTGTTGAGGGACCACGAGGAGTCATCCTGTATCACTTGAATGCATCCTCGTCCACAGAATGTTTTAAAGCTGAACCAGAGTCTTTCACAAATGAAGTTTCACTTTGGCAACAGGTGAAACTACATGGACGCGTAAGGATGCAGTCATCTATGCGCCGAGATCTGAGAGATGCTAAAAGAGATCCAAAGCTCTTCTGTCTGTGCCACAGATAGCTTGAGTACATTGAGATGTTGTCACCTTCTCAGTTTACCAACAAGAAGCAAAGCTTCCACTTAAATAGAAAAGCTTGAGAGACAGATTCCCAAAATATTTATGGTTACATTAATTCATGTGGCAGGTACTTTCAGTATCCCATTCTAGGGTTTAAAAATGTAGTCAAAAGCCAGTCTCTTGTTGAGTTTGCACAGTAGTTGTGTGAGAGACAAGAAAAATGAAGAAAAACAACTAAGGTTGATTGTGATTGAGACAGGAGGCCAGTTCATTTTATTGGTCAAGATAGGCCACTCAGGAAGGGAGAACGTGGGGGTCCTTGAAGGAGGTGACAGAATGAAAGGCAAATACATCGGGTTGGAAGAGCAAATGAGCGCCGCACAGAGAGGAATGGGTAAAGCCCACACCATGGGGCAGAACAAGACTGGGCTGATCATGTCATAGGAAATTTGCTGATGCTGGTAAATTGGGAACTGAGAATTAGAGAGGTAAGGCAGTTCACAAAGGTGCTAGGGATGGGGGATACCAGAAATAAGACAGGGAAACTGACAAGCCAAGCTAAGTACTAAGCTCTGTCTCAAGAAAGAAAGCCACACACTGCCTTTGAATAAGACGGCATACGATTTCATTATGGCAACTGAGGAAGATGCATAGGAGCGACAACAGGGCCATCAGAAAGCAACATGTAAAGCACTGGTGACCTTGGCGGGTTTCTATTGGAAAGTACAGAAGAGTGTATGTGGAAGTGGGTCAAGGGAGTATTGAAGGATTAATATCTAGCTATTGCGATAATCAAATTGGTGCGTGCAGGGGGGGTGGAGACATAGAAGACACTAATGTCAACAAAGAAAAACATTTGGAAGTGATTGAATTCAGGTTGGAGGCAGCTGAGTACATGGAAGTGAGATGAAGGACATAGGGTTATAAAGGGGAGACTGAAAATCAGGGAGAGAGATGCAGTCCTGCTAGATCGGGTATTAAAGCATGCGCATGCACGTGATGGGATCCAGAGGAGAGGAGCATCTTACCATAGATGATGCTCTACACTCCTAGAGGAACTGAGAGGCGATGGGGCCCCTCATTCACACAGAGAAGAGCCTTTCACACAAGGCAAACACCAACATTGGGGAAAAAAATAATAATAACAGGGCCAGAGTACATATCCTGAGTGCACACAGAACCCAGGTTCAATTCGCTGGACTAAAAATAAAGATAAGATGGGAAAAGTAGAGAAACTGCTGCACAGATAGCTTTGAAGTTTGGGATTGGGAAAGAAGATAACAGAACATGTGGATAACGTCCAAGTCTGAGCCCGGGTCTGTCTGTCAACTCAGGATGAGATAACCAGGGACCAAGTACTCTCCCTCAGGCACCTTTCAGACACTGAACAGCCCATCTGTAGAACCTGAAGGATCGTCTTCTTGAGCACAACCCACCCTAATTCTTCCTCAGCTGATGAGAGGCGTCCTGCCTCCACTTCCTTCTCATCTGTCAGAGCCACTACCCTGATCTTTTTTTTTTTTTTCCCCTTAAGGAGAGAAAGAAGACAACTTTCCCTTTTCTTATGAAAAGCATGAGCAAATTCTCCCCCAGCCGTGGGTAGAAGAGTTGCTTCACTTCATCCTTTGTCTTAGCTGCTTCATGACTAAAATTCAAACTATTTGCCAGTTCTGAGCTTTCAGCTTTGTATGAGTGAGTGTTGCTCACATCAATCATGCAAATCGTTTCAGACAACCCATCTGTCTAAGGTACCAGTTGGCAGTTTTTTCAGAGTCACCCTGCAAGACCAGGTCTAGCCCCTTTCTAGCTTACATATTATTTCAGTTCTCTACCAGCATTTCAAAGGGTCATCCCAGTCTTTCCTGCAAAGCTTTCCTAACCATTTCCCCCTCCCTCACACCCCCTCACCATCGTGTTCTTTCTTTTTCCTTCTGTTTATTATGTATATTTTTCAATCTCTAACTATAAAGCAATGTTAGGTCCTAGGTCATTGTGATGGTTTGTATATGCTCAGCCCAGGGGGTGGCACTAGGAGAAGGGGTGGCCCTGTTGGAGTAGGCATGGCACTGAGAATTCTGCTAGCAGCCTCCAGATGAAGATGTAGAATTCTCAGCTCCTCCTACACCATGCCTGCCTAGATGCTGCCATGTTCTCCTGCCTTGATGATAATGGACTGAACCTCTGAACCTATAAACCAGTCCCAATTCAATGTTATCCTTATAAGAGCTGCCTTGATCATGGTGTCTGTTCACAGCAGTAAATCCCTAACAAAGACAGTCATATAACACAGATTTGGTGAATATACAGTTTTTTTCACAAAATGGTTTCCATGACAGGCATAAAAAAATTGTTAATTCAGTTGTTGGAAATTATGTCTAAGTATGGCTTTCCTTCTGCCAAGCAGGTTCAGGAATAGATTTTATTATTGTGAGTTACAGCCAACCCTTACTCCCAGGATCCCGGCTTACCCTTGGTTGTTCTCTTTCATTTCTCATTTTGCTCAGTCAGTTCCACCCACTCCTAATCATTCTCTCCAGCAATCCTGTCAAAAAATCAATTTGCAGCTTCCTCTGCTATTAAAGTGGCTTATGCAGCAGCTCTTTCCTTTTATGGAAGAGAGACCAGCATGGAAATCGGCTCTCCTCTTCTCATCCCTACATAGGCATGAGTGAATGTCCAATGCAGGTACTGTAACCATTTTAGATAATTTGCAGGGACTACTGCAATTCAGCCAGCACTCACTGAAATGGAAATGTTTGTTATAATTCCAGAATGCTTGCTGAACAGTGCGTCTGTGGATTTTCTGAAATCTTCAGCATGGCTATAATGAGCAGAAGTGAAGGCTTGCCCTTCAAGTGTCCAGGACTAGGTCCAGGACAAAGAAACCAGGAAACACTAAAGATTTTACACGTTTAAAGAACGTGGGGTTTTAAATATGAAAGCAGTTTAACTAAGGTTAAAGCTATTTGATTAAGGCTAGAGCTGTTTAATTGAGACTGAAGCCGACACACAATTTACCTGGAAGAAGGATAAAGATAATATTAGGAGCTAGAAATTGAACCCTAAAACTTATAATTGAGGGATGCTCCCTGAAAACACTGAAACTGAAATTAAATCTGCGTGAAAATTGTTCCTGAAAGCAGCAGCCCTGAGTTCGAGCATTAACTTACAGAGAGTTTGACTTTTTTTATCTCCTGTGAATAGGTGCAAATAAAGCTAGGACCTTGAACAGAATAGTGGTACCAAAAGGAAGCCACGGCTACAGGGTCCTGGTGTTTCCAACACCCTGTCCTGAAGACTTAGTCATTGATCTTCAGAAGCTGCTTCCAGTATACATACATTCATACATACATACATACATACATGCATGCATGCATACACACACACATACATTTAAATATGTCTGTATTCAGACACCAGGTACCTAAGTTCAATCAGGATCAGATTAACGATCTAAACAGTCCCATTTCCACTAAAGAAATAGAAGTCATCAATAGTCTCCCAACCAAAAAAAAAAAGCCCAGGACAAGATGGGTTTAGTGCAGATTCTATCAGATCTTCAAAGAAGACCTAATTTCAACTCTCCTCAAACTATTCCACAAAATACAAACAGAAGGTACTCTACCCAATTTGTTCTATGAAGCCACAATTACTCTGATACCTAAACCGCACAAAGATCCAACAAAGAAAGAGAACTTCAGACCAATTTCCCTTGTGAATATCGATGCAAAAATACTCAATAAAATCCTCGCAAACCAAATCCAAGAACACATCAAAACGATCATCCATCATGACCAAGTAGGCTTCATCCCAGGGATGCAGAGACGGTTTAATATACGGAAATCCATCAATGTAATCCACTGTATAAACAA
>NC_034594.1:117690154-117711807 GCF_900095145.1 Mus pahari | reverse complement strand
ACTGATAAGTGGATATTAGTCCAGAAACTTAGAATACCCAAGATACAATTTGCAAAACACAAGAAAACCAAGAAGAAGGAAGACCAATGTGTGGATACTTCATTCTTCCTTAGAATAGGGTACAAAATACCCATGAAAGGAGTTACAGAGACAAAGTTTGGAGCTAAGATGAAAGGATGGACTATCCAGAGACTACCCCATCCGGGATCCATCCCGTCATCAGCCACCAAACCCAGACACTATTGCTCATGCCAGCAAGATGTTGTTGAAGGAATCCTGATATAGTGGTCTCTTGTGAGGCTATGCCAGTGCCTGATGCTCACAGTCAGCTATTGGATGGAACACAGGGTCACCAATGGAGGAGCTAGAGAAAGTACCTAAGGAGCTGAAGGGGTCTACAACCCTATAGGTGGAACAACAATATGAACTAATCATTGCCCCCAGAGCTCATGTCTCTAGCTGCATATGTAGCAGAAGAGGGCCTATTCAGCCATCATTGGGAAGAGAGGCCCCTTGGTCTTGCAAACTTTATATGACCCAGTACAGGGGAATGCCAGGGCCATTAAGTGGGAGTGAGTGGGTAGGGGAGCAGGGACTGGGTGAGGGTATAGGGAACTCTTGTGATAGCATTTGAAATGTAAATAAAGAAAATATCTAATAAAAAATAAAAAACATAAATAAATAAATAAATAAACAAACAAACATGGCTGTATTTAGTTAAATACAGATTTAGTTATTTGAGAATTTCATACATTGTACTTAACTATACTCACATACCCACTCTTACGCCTAAATCCACCTGGATCCACTACTGGATCTAAGCTACTTTTATGTCAAGGTGACACAAGCTAAAGTCATGTGAGAGGAGCAAACCTCAATTAAGAAAATGTCTCCAGAAAAGCAGGCTGCACACAAGGCCAAAGGGCATTTTCTTAATTACTGATTGATAAGGAAGACTAGCCTACTGTGGGTGGTGCCATCCCTAGGCTGGTGATTCTGAGTTCTACAAGAAAGCCCTCTGAACAAGCCATGTTGCAGCATTCCTCCAAGGTTTCTGCAGCAGCCCCTGCCTCCAGGTCGCCGTCCTGCTTGAGTTCCTGTCCTGATCTCCTCCAGTGATGAACTGTGATATAGAAATGGAAGTTGAGTAAACCCTTTCCTCCCCAAGTTTCTTTGGGTTGTTTCATTATAGCAACAGTAACTCAAACTAAGACATACCCCCATCTCAATTTCTACCCAACTTTGTGTCCTCTTTTGCCCAAATAACCCATAAACTCAAATATGTAACCCTGCCCATATTTCTGGGTGTGAGGCCATTCATCAGACCTACCAGCAGAAGCAACCTTAAAGAAAACTGACCCTCCTCCCTCCAGAAGACTTTGGTGTCCATAGCTCCCCAAGAAGTAGGAGAAGCTCATGAACACCTTCACTCTCCAGGCTAGAATGTTGACAGGCCCGATCCTGTTCAGGTCTTGAACAGGAAATACCAGCTGTTTTGAGCTCATGATTCTAGCAGTACTGTAGATCCAGAAGGCATTGTTTTCTGCTGACCCTCCCTGACCTCTGGATCTTACAATCCTTTCGCCCCTCTTCTGCAACTGTTCTGGACCTTGGAAAGGGGGTGAGCTACAGATGCCCCATTTGTAGCTGAACACTCCCCTGACTATTCTTCTCAACACTTTGACAGGTTATGAGTTTCTGCATTAACCACCGTCCACCGAATAAACTCTTCGGATGAGATCCAAGAGCTGCAGTCATCTACAGGAATAGAAATTTGAACACAGAGGGCAGTTTAATGCTATGTTGAGTCAGCAAAATAATAAGAAGGTTCAATGCTGTGGCCTGTGAACTCAACAACCACAATTCTTGACCAGATTTATAGTACCATACTAGGAGATGTGTCCTAATATGGAGTAGAACTTAAATCCAATCCAAAAAACAGTTGATTACCTCCATAAAACTGTACTGCTATGATACCCATGGGCACATTTCACCACATCAGACATTATTGCAACTCACAAGGTTCAAAACTGGGTAATATAACTGATTAATTTTATCCCCATCAGACCTTCCCTACAACACCTCCCAAGTTTACAAAATCTACCTGCCAGGAAGTTTCCTGGTCAGTACTGACTTGATTTTATCATGTTCAGTTGCCAAGGTATACTACATTTTCAACAATAAGATCTTACTAATTGGGGTTGAAGAGACAGCTCAGTGGTTAAGAGAGCTGGCTACTTTTCGACAGTACTGGGGTTCAATTCCCAGAGCCCACATAGCAGTTCACAACCATGTCTAACTGCAGTCCCAGGAAGCTGAAGTTCTCTTCTAGCCTCTTCAGTTCATAGATATATATGCAGGCAAAACATCCATACAAATGAAGATTAATACTTTTTAAAAGACCTCATCATCAAGATTTTGTGGGCAACTAAGTGTAGTGCCAGTCGCCCACATTGTTTTAGGACTTCCAGGTTGAGCTGCCCTTCTCAGAAATGTCACATCAAGCACTGTGTTAAGGTATTTTCTGCCAAGTTTCTCTGCTATAATGTCACAGGTTTTGCCTTTATAATTCCTAAGACTTTAGAGGGGAACTATTTTAATACTGTGTAAATACCTTGTTACTGCTCAACTTTCACACACAAATGTTAGCATTTACTGATGGTTCCTGCCTGATTAATGTGATTATGGTTGCGGTTCTGATTTCATTTCTGTTGGTGTGATAAAATACCCTGGCATAAAGCTTGTACATCCACTCTGGAAATCAGTCTGGTGGTTCCTCAGAAAACTGGACATAGTACTACCAGCAGATCCAGCAATACCACTTCTGGGTGTATACCCAGAAGACGTTCCTACTGCTAATAAGGACACATGCTCCACTATGTTCATAGCTGCCCTATTTATAATAGCCAGAAGCTGGAAAGAACCCAGATGTCCCTCAATAGAGGAATAGATACAGAAAATGTGGTACATTTACACAATGAAGTACTACTCAGCTATTAAAAACAATGAATTTATGAAATTCTTGGGCAAATGGATGTATCTGGAGGATATCATCCTGAGTGAGGTAACCCAATCACAAAAGAACTCACTTGANATGCACTCACTGATAAGTGGATATTAGCCCAGAANCCTAGAATATCCAAGATACAATCTCCAAAACACAAGAAAATCAAGAAGAAGGAAGACCAACATGTGGATACTTCATTCCTCCCCAAAATAGGGAATAAAATACCCATGAAAGAAGTTGCAGAGACAAAGTTTGGAGCTAAGATGAAAGGATGGACCATCCAGAGACTGCCCCACCCGGGGGTCCATCCCATAATCAGCCACCAAACCCAGACACTATTGCATATGCAGTAAGATTTTGCTAAAAGGACCCTGATATAGCTATCTCTTGTGAGGCTATGCCAGTGCCTGGCAAATATAGAAGTGGATGCTCACAGTCATCTATAGAATAGAACACAGGGCCCCCAGTGGAGGAACTAGAAAAATTACCTAAGGAGCTGAAGGGGTCTGCAACCTTATAGGTGGAACAACAATATGAACTAATCAGTACCCCCAGAGCTCATGTCTCTAGATACATATATAGCAGAAGATGGCCTAGTCAGCCATCATTGGGAAAAGAGGCCCTTGGTCTTGCAGCAAACTGTATATGCCCCATACAGAGGAACACCAGGACCAAGAAGTGGGAGTGAGTGGGTAGAGGAGTAGGGCAAGGGGAAGGTATAGGGGACATTCGGGATAGCATTTGAAATGTAAATGAAGAAAATATCTAATAAAATAATTTTTTAAAAAATACCCTGGCAAAAAGAACCTTGGGAGAAAGTGGATTTTTTTTTTCTCACACTTTGATATCTATTACTACAAGGAAGTCACCATGGTGGGGACTTGAGGCCAATGGTAAATTCACATCAACAGTCAATAAATAAATGCACAGGTGCTCACTTGTGATTACTTTTGCTCATTTGACTGCTTTAATACTTCAGATTTTTACTTTATATTTATATATATTAATATTAAATAATAATTTCTTCAATAAAGAGTACAACTGTTATACAGTTTAGAACTTCCTGACTAGCCTGGTAGACAGGGTTTGTTGACAGTGACAGACTTAATCAGGACCATCCCAGACTTGCTGACTAGCTAACTCAATGTAGACGATTTCTCCTGAGGCTTTCTTCTCACTTTATTCTACGTTGTGCCAAGTTAACTATTAAAGCTTAATTTATAGTTGCCACCTGGTTTTTCTATTAAAATCATCTAGCTTTCTGGTGTAATGATTGTGTTTATATATCAGCATCAGTGCTTTTCAAACCTGTGTGTGTGTGTGTGTGTGTGTGTGTGTGTGTGTGTGTGAGAGAGAGAGAGAGAGAGAGAGAGAGAGAGAGAGAGAGAGAGAGAGAGAGAGAGATTACAGTTATTTCTCACCACTGTTTGGCTGGTAAAATGGAAGCAGATTTAGCCACAAAATACTGATTCATTGGAAATTCATATTTCTAGCTTTTCTACTAGTGATCATGTAAAAGCTTGAGTAGCTGAGTCAACCCTAAACCAGGATGGTCCTGTCTTGGTTTCAGATCCTGGTCCAGGTCAGTTTGACAGGTCCACATTGCCTAACCTGCATTGAGGCCAGTTCTTCTGAATTTGGTGTTAGTCTTGCTGCCCTGTTTTCATAGACAACATCGTGTGTGTGTGTGTGTGTGTGTGTGTGTGTGTGTGTAGCCTTCAAAGAAGAGACTAATTTTCAATAGCTGATTTGGTACTAACGAGCTTTCTCCTTTCCAATCAGACACTCATTAGACAAGTTGGCACCATACCACTTCTGTCCCCAAATATTTACAGAGACTAAAGTGTGAATACAAAGTAAGGGCAGTTGTTTGATGGGAGGTGTTTATGAGTTTACACGGGAAGAACTGGTACAAGTGGAAATTGGAGGCTTGTTTTCCTAAGCAAGCAACGGAGAAGGAGCTGGAAGAGGAAAAGATCAGAAGATACAATAGAAGGAACAAGATGGTCAGGAAGATGAGATCAGAAGCAGAAATATGAAATGTTCAAAAAGGAAGGAAATGCCAACTACCAAGAGGGTTATTTAAAAATGACTGGAGGCAACTGCTGTGGTGTTTCTATAATTTTTTCAATCAAAAGTCAACTAGAAGTGACTGCTTCAAAAAAAAAAAGAAGAAGAAGTGACTGCTTCAAAAAGAAGAAGAAGAAGAAGAAGAAGAAGAAGAAGAAGAAGAAGAAGAAGAAGAAGAAGAAGAAGAAGAAGAAGAAGAAGAAGAAGAAGTTACTGCTTCAAATTTTAGAGGAGCAGAAAAGGAAAGAGAATAAACTTCAAATGTTTAAATTTGCTAGACAGAGGAGGTAGGAGCAGCTAAGGTACTATTATGACAAATACCAAACAAGCCAGCCAAATTGTCTAGATTTCACCTTGTCATATGTTATGTCCAAATGATTTGTGATTGGATGGTGGCTTTTTACTTCAATTTTATTCATTTGGAGTGTTTATATGTGTGCATGTGCATGCCAGGACATGTGTAGAGGTCAGAGAACAACTTGCAGAAATCATTTCTCTCTTTCCATCACATGGGTACTGGAGATCAAATTTAGGTTATCAGGTTTGGTGGCAAGAAATTTTAGCAACTGAGACAACTGTTGTTGTTGTTGTTGTTTGTTGATTGGTTGGTTGATTGGTTGGATTTTTGTTTTGTTTTGTTTTGGTATGTGAATGGGGGTAGTGGTTGGTTGAATGGTTTTGTTGTTGTTGCTGTCGTTATTGTTACTGTATTCTCATTCTTATTCTCATTTTTATTCTTATTCTTATTCTTCAGTAGCTCGGAGTAAAGATGTCCTGAACTAATGTGTAATGGGATTTCCAGATAAAAATGTCATAATAAAAATGTTGTTTACAAATTTAGCATCAGTTAGTAGCCTATTCAAAAGGATTGCCTTTTGCAAAGCACAAAGGGAAGTTACAGCTAAATCTGTCATTTGATGCACAGAAAATGTCAAACACTTAAAAAAAACATGGAAAACTTCATGATGAAATAATCTTTGTTCCCAAAGAGACAGGAGTTACAACTTTATGATATTATTGACCAGGATGTTAATATTGACTCCTTCAGAGCCTGAATTGAAGATAATACTGTCAATGTTGAATTTGCAGCTTGCAGGAAATATAACTAACTCATAGGTTTCCACACACATTTTAGAATTTGGGCTGCTCTAAATCAGCATTGTCATTCACCCGGTAGACTAGAAAGAGCAGAAAGGAAAAAAAAACAGAAAAACTCAGGTTCCACAATAGCAGGTCTATTTATTTTTCTTTTAAAGGAATGGCTGTGTGTGCAGCTCTTACTAGGAAAATCAGAGTCCCCTTTCTGTGTTATTGATCTTGTTAATAAGAGAATTTAAAAACAGAAGCAGCAGACAGATGTTGTAGGACTATTAGAGTTTGAGAAAAAGGAGGAGGAGAAAGAATAGAAGGAGGAGGGGAAGGGAGGGGGAGAGAGGAAGAGGAGAAGGGGGAAAGGGGGAGGAAAAAGGAGGGGGAACCAGGCAGGCTGAAGATTCCAGCAGCAGCGCTGAGGAGGAAGATGGCGATGAGGAAAGGAGAAAGCCGTGTGTTTTGCAATAGAGTTCAGCAAACTGGCTCACAGCAGAAAGGATAAAGGGACTTCAGAAGTAAGAACCCCAAAGCATCGGGGAGAGCATGCCTATAAGGCAGGAAAAGTGCGCTTGGTGGTTTTGGAAAAGTCAAAGGAAGAAAGGAAAGAGGGCAGGGAGCTACTACTGCACTGGGGGAGGGGATCTTGGAAGGGCACCTGCATTAACTCAGCAGAAGAAACTGGTCACTCAGTTTAGGGGCAGAGGCCCTCCAAGGGAGTGGTTGCAATTCCTATCTTTAACTGGAAGCTGGAAATGTCCTTGTTTCTGTCCTGATGGAAGCCCAGAAAAGCCAAAGGGAGCTCTGCCTTCCTTTTCTTTTCCTTCTCTAGCCCAAGGAGAGTGTGCTATTATCATTTTATAACATAATTTCCCCTGATGTCTTGTCAATAAGGAAAGTCAAATAGAATACTGTCATTTATTAAACATTTGTAAGATACTCAAACATGTCCAGTATTGCTTTGTTCTAGTAAATGTTAAGAGAACATAAACATTGAACTGTCATTTTATAGCCTAATCCCCTGCACCCTGAGAGTGAATGAGCCCTAAGCTTTTAATCGGTATCGCTCGAGAGGACAGAGTGCACAGTTGATTTTAATGAAATAACGAATAAAATTTAAAAACTCATAAAACTCAAAAAATTTTTAATAAATTTAAAAATATTAAAAATATTCCAGGTATAAAGGATAATATGAAGTTAATTACCTTAAAAAACGGATTCTAGTTACCTAAAGTACATGAATAAACTGAGTGCGGTGGACATTGAACAGGTATTTAATCTCGCACCCTGGAGGCAAGTAGATCTCTGCTTGAGGTGTGTGTGTGTGTGTGCGTGTGTGTGTGTGTGTGTGTGTGTGTGTGTGTAGCTGTGTCTGTGTATGGAGTCCACAGTTGTCATTCTTCGGGAGCTGTCCACCTTGGATTGCTTTAGGCACGGCATCTCGCAGGGACCTGAGGCTGACTGATCAGGTTAGACTTGCTGGGCCTCGAGCCCCAGGGATGTAACTCCTCAGGACTGGAATTAGAGGTGCACACCTCCACGCCTAACTCTTTATGTGGGAGCTGGGGATCAAAACTCAATGTCTCACACTTACAAAGCAAGCACTTCACTAAGTCGTCTCCCCGGCCCGCGTACACATGTTTTGGGAAGTTCTCCATAAACAAGAGACTTAGGGTGATGAACCAGCCGGCAGAGAGCCAACCTGCTAAGCCCATAAACAGGTACTGGTGCCCTCAAAAAAACTAAATGTTTGGAATTAGGTAAGATAAATTAAGTGGTAAATAAAGAGGGGAATTGCGTAAAAGTGATCACACCATATAGATGAGCTAAATTCTTTTTTAACTATTCTTAGTTCATAATAACATACATTGGAAAACCGGAAATGACTCCCACTAAAGGTTCTGAAGCTTTTCACCTGTAGTTTGTCCATGATCTCCCTATAAATTCCTCACTTCTCTCACGGTTTAAGTTTGGCGTCTGTCCTTGGTGCCTCAATGAAGCTACAAAATGGAGAGCCAAGCTACACCCACAGTCCGCTACTAACAGGCTTTCTCTGTAATGCTCTTATAGTAATCCTAAACTAAACCAATGTCCTAGACTTTCTGCTTCCTCCAAAGCCTGAGCTCCTCACTTCTCGTTCATTCGGTAAGAACAGAGTGGGTGAGAGGAAGGGTGAGTCAGGTACTCCTGAAGAGCATCCTGCCCTGGAGGACAGAGAGGCCAAAAAAGGAAAGAGGCTGGGTGGCTGGCTGCCAGCACAGAATAAGATATTAGCCTCTGGTGGTGGCTTCCACCCTTTATCAGCCCTGATGTTCATGCCCTGTCCCCTTCTCTCTCCTGTTGCCATAGAAATAAGATATATAGGCTGAGCACTTTAAACATGCTAAATAAGTGACAGTGGTGTGATTAATTTTAACGATTCAAAGCTCCATTAATGAGTTTAAACATGATGTCGGAGGAATCCAAGTCATGAGAAACACCCAGAGGTAGCTGCTTAAAGAGTTCCAATTTAAATTCTTCCTCATTCAGTTAAGGTGGGGGCTATGTCTGTTGTCTCTCAAAGCTCCAGCACATTTTACTGTGCAACTATCAAATTCATTAATGTACAAAGCAATGATCTAATGACAAAATATGTCAGTGGGAACATCATAATATTAAGGCCCCAGTCATCGACCTGACTGGTGTTTGAGCATGGTAACTAACTCTATCTTGTTCTAGATTTGTCTGCTAATTGAAATTAATGATGCTGCTGATTATACTAGAGAACACCCACCCATGGGAAGACCTGAAATATAGGGATGCCTACGAAGGGAAAAATGGAAACTAAGGCACTCAAATCACAGCATATCCTACTCTCTTTCTATAAAGGTGGTGTAAAGCGATGTAGGCATAATGATAATACCTACCTTTCACAGAGTTGCTTTGAGAAGAAAGGAAAAAGAAACATATACAACCCTCTTGCATGGTGACTGACAAGAAATAGAAGACCAATAAATTACAGCTATTATTTTTTATTATTATTTTTCCCGAGAGACTTTTTAAAAGTAATTTCTGCCTCCTGTGAAAGGACCCGACAGCTGTGCAAACAATGTACAAGTTCCTTGAAATTAATAGAAAATGTTCGTGTCTCAACTTTCAGGAGTCCATTGTGTTCTTGTTTGTCAAATGGGAACACCATGTGCAAGAGAAATGAGTCAGTTCTGCTCAGCCCTCCCTGGGATGTTATAAAGTTCGAATGATGCTAATTAGAAGAAGTCATTGCTCTATAAGGCTCACAGCTACATGTTTCATCAGAATTGCACGATGAAATAGATAAGGTATCTGTTTTTATTGCATGACTCTAGTTGGCCATGGTATAGAACTCAGCCTAATATTTGCAGAACAGACACAAATACTTCCTCCCAAGTTTATCATCTAGTCTGCCTGCACACATTAACATGAGTTCAGATGATTGTTTTTGAAATACACACATGAACTACATACATGATACATACACGAACTACAAAGCTATGCTTGTTTATCATGTTTTTGTCATTATTGATATAATTACTTTATCATCATGCCACTGGTAGGAAAGTTAGAAGTAGGTATTGTTATCTCTATTCCATAGGTGGAAACACCAAGACATCATGAGCTGAACTGACTTCTGTGGGGTCAGCAATTAAGATGGACCTACAATTCTAGTTTCTATGGCAAGCTTCTTCCCACGTCATGCTGTGATGCTCACGGCTTCAAGAAAATAAATGCCCTAAACCAACTCCCATTCTTCAAAAATGACCCCAAGTAATGTATATTCAGACAGACAGAAGACAACTTATTCTAGGGCATCAATCTATTTTGCAGGTGATGATATGTAAGATAAAAACAACTTGACATCTCAGATGAGAAGCTTCCAAAACTGCTAAAGGTAAAAGATTCAGATTCCATTAAGTGTGAAGGCAGCAGAAAGAGCTTTGGGTCAGAAGTCTGGAAACCTAGTTTCTAGATAATTCTGTTTCTCATTGTGTAAGTTTAAATAGGTTCCTCATATCTGTACAGTTTCTGTTTTGTCATGTAGAAAGCAGGGGGGGGATGGGCTGAATGTACTGCATAGAATATTAAAATTGTCAAACGAGAAAATCAGTACTTGAGTTCATGGAAATTTCCTCCTCCTTAACAGTACTTCAGCAATATACACACAAGCATATATCAGATGATCAAAACTAAGAAAGTTTATTGTAGAATTCTTTTTGTTGTTGTTTGTTTGCTCTGTTTGTCTGTTTGTNTNTTTGAGACAGGGTTACTCTATAGGGTTACTCTGCAGACCAAGCTGGCCTCGAACTCACAGAAATCCATCTGCCTTTACCTCCAGAGTGCAGGACTAAAAGCATGTGCCATCATCACTCAGCATACAGTAGCATTCTATATGATAAAATATATGAACTGTTCTTATTAACAAGGTGAAGTAAACTGTCTCATCCATAGGCATCTTAAAAACTTATCAAGGTCTGAAGTAAAGATGCCTATGGTCAGTGGGAATAGCTCAGTAAGAGCAGATTGAACATGTGCCAAGTTCAATTTCAAGCGTGCACACAGAGACATCCATTTACTCAGCTAACCAAAATGTCCTTGTCACTGCCATTTTCTAAGTTTAAGAAATAAATGTTCCTTTTTGTGCTTAATGCATCCAGTGGGTCCTGGAAATAAGAGACACAGTCAAGGTAACACCATCATTGCCCAGAAGCAGCTCCGGTGCTGGGAAAGAGCCAGCCGGTCTGACCACTACCCACTGGACAGAGTGTCTCCTCATTTCTCACAGTCCTCAGGATGGGTGTCTGTCTGTCTGTATGTATGTATGTCTGTATGTATTTATTATGTATGTATGTATTTTTATTTCAAGGACTTCTATTTCTGCTTAAGCAGATATCCAGAAATCTATTTAAACCTGATTGTATCTGGCTCATGTCCCAGAAATAATCTGATTTTCCCCTAGCATACAAGCCATTTACAGTAATCAAAAATTCCTTTTTAAAAAGTTCAGCCTTATAGAGGTTGGTAAATATAAGTTTGTGGTGAATTCTGATAAATTTCTTCCGAACACCATTACACTCCCAGCACATTTGATGAGTGGCTCAATGAAGTTATTAACACTTGGAGACATAAAGCATCACTTTGCACTGCAGGATTTCCTCTTCTTAGACCTGAGGTCATTTATTTCTTCTGCCTTGTCATCATTCTAGTACTATCTTATGTAACCACAGAAACATGAAAGACAAATATTTTTTTAATTGGACATATAAAAATTATGGCATCGAATTGAAAATGCTAGCTTCAACAATGATCTAAATGATCATGCTGAAGTGATCAGGAAAAAAAAAACACTATTCTTGGGGAAGAGATGTTTTTTATGATGTGAATGTACCCCTTCATATGTGTACAGGTGGGCATTGTTATACATGTTGATCTGGCCCTGAATGTAGAAATCAGAGGTTGATCTCCACTTGTTGTGTTGTCTTATGTTGTATTGTGTTTGCTTTGCTTTGCTCTGCTCTGTTCTGCTCTGCTCTGCTCTGTTTTGTTGAAGGTGGACTCTCTCACTGAACCTGGAGCTTATCAATTTGGCTGCACAGATTGGCTAGCAAGCGCCAAGGCTCCTCTATCCCCACCATGCCATCATGGGATTGCACACATGCTATATAGAGCATGACTACCTGTGTAGGTTATGGGAGGTTGAAGTTGAATCCTCATATTCACGAAGCATTTACTTTACTAACTAGCTATCTCTCTAGCCTAACAGAAGAGTGATTAGCCACATTATAGTCTCAAGTAAGTCTGTCAGCTGAGGCTTCAGAAGACAGAGAAGGCCTTAGAAGTTGAGATACCCAGAACCCAAAATCTAGTTTAGCTTTAAATTTCTGTCTTTATAATTTGTTTTGCCAGTGCCTGGCAAATACAGAAGTGGATGTTCAAAGTCATCTATAGGATGGAACACAGGGCTCCCAACGGAGGAGCTAGAGAAATTGCCCAAGGAACTGAAGGGGGCTGCAACCCTATAGGTAGAATAACAATATGAACTAACCAGTACCCCCAGAGCTCATGTCTCTAGATGCATATATAGCATAAGATGGCCTAGTCAGCCATCATTGGGAAGAGAGGCCCCTTGGTCTTGCAAACTTTATATGCCCCATACAGGGGAACACCAGGGCCAAGAAGCGGGAGTGGGTAGGTAGGGGAGCAGAGTGTGGGGAGGGTATAGGGGACATTAGGGATAGTATTTGAAATGTAAATGAAGAAAATATCTAATTTATTTAGCTCTGGGGGTACTGATTAGTTCATATTGTTGTTCCACCTATAGGGTTGCAGACCCCTTCAGTTCCTTGGGTAATTACTCTAGCTCCTCCGTTGGGGTCCCTGTGTTCTATCCTATAGATTACTGTGGGTATCCACTTCTATATTTGCCAGGCACTGGCATAGCCTCACAAGAGATAGCTATATCAGGGTCCTTTCAGCAAGTTCTTGCTGCATATGCAATAGTGTCTGCACTTGGAGGCTGATTATGAGATGGACCCCCGGGTGGGGCAGTCTCTGGATGGTCCATCCTTTCATCTTAGCTCCAAACTTTGTCTCTGCAACTTCTTTCATGGGTATTTTATTCCCTATTTTAGGGAGGAATGAAGTATCCACGTGTTGGTTTTCCTTCTTGATTTTCTTGTGTTTTGGAGATTGTATCTTGGATATTCTAGGTTTCTGGGCTAATATCCACTTATCAGTGAGTGTATATAATGTGAGTTCTTTTGTGACTGGGTTACCTCACTCAGGATGATACCCTCCAGATCCATCCATTTGCCGAGGAATTTCATAAATTCATTGTTTTTAATAGCTGAGTAGTACTCCATTGTGTAAATGTACCACATTTTCTGTATCCATTCCTCTGTTGAGGGACATCTGGGTTCTTTCCAGCTTCTGGTTATTATAAAAAGGTTGCTATGAACATAGTGGGGCATGTGTCCTTATTACCAGTTGACACCAGACATTCTTAATGAACTAAAACATTTACTGTGAGAAACAGTAAACTGAAATACCTACAAAATAAATCTGATTGTTACGGTATTTTTTGTTGATGTTGTTGTTTCTTCATTTGTTTTTAAATTTTTGTTGCACCTGTATTTGATCCTGATTCTCGAGAGCAGCTGTGGCACAAATTTTCTCCCTGGTAAGGTGAAAGGGATTCAGAGAGAAAACATCTTCACTCTGCTATGATGAAGTCTAAGCACATGTAGCTTAATCCGGCCACAAAAACTCTCTGTATTTAGAAGGCTTCCTAGGATTCCGTGACCATTTTAAATTAGTTTTAAATATGCATAGAAAATGCTGGGTTTTTTAATGGCCATCTGTTCATCTATGTGTCATTATGGTTTATGATTATTTATCTCCTCTTGCACTGCCCCATTCCTCTCCCCCTCCTCTTCCTGGTACTCCTCCTTCCCACAAATCTTACTGACTTTTGCTTTCATGTAACATGCACTCTGCTACCTGCTCTTCCCCTCCTTCTCTTTGTTTAAGATTTCCCCACCCTGTCATGCTCCCCGCTCAACTTTCATGACCTAGACAAACATACACACACACATACACACACACACACACACACACACACACACACACACACATTTAAATACATATTCCATATGAGAGAAAATATGTAGTATTTATCTTTTTGAATCTGACTTATTTCACTTAGCATAATGATATCCAGTTCCATTTATTTCCCACAAGTGTCATAACATCATTTTTATGGCTGAAAGAATCCCATTGTGTGTATGTGTATGCACCACAGTTTCTTTATCCATTCATCTGTTGACAGACACTAAAAGCTAGTTACATTTCTTTTCTTTTCTTTTCTTTTTTTATTTAGTTTTCTTATACAATCATGTAGCCTCTGCCAAGACAGATATATACCCAAGGTGACCTTGGACACCTGATACTCCTGTCCTGCCTCCACCTTGCAACAAGTAAAATGACAGGCATGAACCTCCAATCCCACCTGGCTCTATCAGTGTATACGTGTTCCCTTTGCCATATGTGTTCACCTGCATTAGTCATAATTTGTTTTCTTGATGAAATCCATATAAGAGTCTCTTATCAAAAAGACGCTTTGTTTTGTTTGGGTGTGTGAGTGTATATGTGTGTGAAAGTATATGTACATGAATGTTTGAGTGTGACTGTGTATATGTTTATATGTGTATGTGAGTGTGTGTGAGTATGTGTGTATATAAATGTATGTGTGTGTATGAGTGTGTGTGAGATGTGAATGTATATTAATGTGTCTGTATGTGTGTGTTCTTTTGGATTTTAATGGGGGAAAAGAACAAATGCAGAAGTAGTGTTTCTCAGTGGATGGTTCAGGGTCCTTCCTTCTGTATAAGAATTACTTGAGAATCTCAGTATAAAAAGAGCCCTGAACCCCATCTCAGACCCTCTGAATCAGGACCTATATTTGAGCCTGGAAATTCTAGTTTCTATTAATCTCTCTGATGCTTCTAATACAGTGGGTTAATAAAGTCTAAACTCAAGCACACATCCCTATAAGAATTTCAGTAACAAGCTGTAAAAAGTAATAGTGGGGAGTTTTCAACACGTCATGTACTTAATGACAAAAACAAATCAAAACAATTTCTCATTTTTTCTTTTATTCAAGAGCTCATGAATGAATTTTGGCCTTGGATTGGCCAAACCGCTTTAACAATTACAAGGATTGAATAGAAAAACAAGAAAGCTAACAAATCACCAACCACTACACCAAATACCTAGTATGACCTTCACACACTGGAATAATCAAGTCAAAGAAATGACTTGCTTGCTTGCTTGCTTGCTGCTTGCCTGTTTGTTCCTGAACAGGTTTATCATAGGCTGGCCTCCATCTACCTCCTAGGTGCTAGGATTGCAGGTCTTTATCATAACTAATTTGTGTGGTGATAGAAATGGATCCCATGCATGCTAAGGTGTTCTGCAGACTGGGCTACATCCCCAATCTGGAAAGTTTCTTTGTAAGAGTCTTATCTCTGCCACATGGCTACAGTGACAATTCTACCTGTGACAGTCCAGTGGCCTGAAGATCACAATTCTGCTACACCATGGAAGCTGCAGAGAACCCCCTCTGCCCTTTCTGGTTCAGCATTTACCTTTCCTTGCAAGCTTTAACGGAGCAGCTCAGCTGTGGGTCCACGTGTGTGGAGCCTCTATTTGGACTAAATTTGGCAAGCAGAATGGAACAACAATGTTAAGACTATAAATCACCTTCTATTACAATAGGGCTGCTTTTTCGAAGAGAGATTTCCATATAAATTAAATTGAGCTGAGTACCAGAAAGGAGGTTGTTGCTTTTAATTTTAAAAAAAATTAACAACTTTCAAGACTATTTCAATTATTTGTATTTTTTTCTGAAGCATTTTAATAAATATTTTTATAAAGTGAATTACATGGTTTGCTTCCTAATAACCAAAAGCTTGGATTAAAGAAAGGTGCTTGGCAAGAGAAAGCAAGTCTCCCAGGCCTTTTTAGTTATGGCTTTTATGTAAATACTCAAAAGCATTTAAAGGAGATAAAAAATTATATAATAAATCAAAAGCAAAGATTCTGTCGCTGTGTAAAGAAGAATAAGAATTTAAAGCAACATTTACCCAAATCATAATGTAAATCACATGAAATTTAATTTAGATCATATGTGGGGAAACATGCTATATTTATGTTTATATTCATTGTATTTTCAGAATTAAAGACTCAATGTTTGCTTTCACTTCTCTGTCATAACACAAACCCAAAGAAATAAAATTAAAGTCAGACCAGGTGGCAGCCTGTGATGCCAGCTACTCACAGTTGAAAATGGGGCACATAAATCAAAGAACAAGTGCAAGGACAGACCTTCTCTCAAAGGAAATGAGGGCTATGGGTAGAGCTTAACAGCATAGACCTTCTATAGCATCCCAGCCAACTGCACACATGCCCATAGAAGAGTAACCTTGAGCCTGGTGAGTGGACACACATCTGTAATCCTAGCACTCAGGAGGAAGGCTGAGTTTGAAGAAGACTGTGATTCTCAGGCCAGCCACAGCTGTATCATAAGACATTGTCTCCAAAAACCTAAGACCAAAACAAAAGAAAGCAAAAACCTTGATTCACACAAATCTTGGCTCTCATGGTCAGTAGCTTTGCCTGTTTTCCTATATTTAGCTTTTCTTGATGAATTGCATACTGGAATAATTGTTGCTTCAGATGACATTGCTTCAAACCATTTCCTCAGCAAGGTTATGTAATTCCTCTCATTTACAGAAAAAAGAAAAAGAAAAAGAAAAAGAAAAAAGCATTTCCTTCAAAGGAGAAGGGGAGTAGGGGCGTAAGTTTACCTAGAGTGCCCTCTACTACCAGATAAAATTTAAGTTTTATTTGGCTTGTCAGTCAAGCAAAACTATTTTCAGAGGGAGTTGAAGGTATAAAATCCCTAAGTTTTTCTCTCTTCCTCATTTTTAAATATTTATTTTACTTTCAGTTATGTCTATTGCAGAGGATGCATATGAGCACGTGTAAATATGGAAGTCACAGGTATTTTTTTCCCCAGAACTGAAGTTAGAGGCAGTTGTGAGCCACCGGATGTAGGTGCTGGGAACCAACTTTCAGACCACTGGAAGAGTAATATGAACTCTTAACCACTGTGCCATCTCTCCAGCCCTTCTTTCCATATTTGAAGTCAAATCTTTGAAATAGAGATTCTCCATTCTCACTTCTGGCCAGGCAAAACTACCCTTGTGGCAGCTTGTCTGCTACATGTCCTGAAACATCAAAATGATTCATTTTACATTCCTCATAATTGGTGCCACTATCTGATAACTCCCTTTTACTAAAATTTCAAAGATCTTTTCCTTAAGCTTTTAAGACTGCTGCCCAAATGAAAAAAGCCAAAACTATCCTCATGATCTTACTTCACAGTCTGCTCTATTCCTTGGCACGTTTCTTCCTGTCTTCCAGAATCTCCCATTTTAACCTCGTACCTAAGCAAGACTGAACAGTCATGTGACCCTGATTGTTATAGATTGAGTATAAAGTATCCCTCCAAAAGATTCATGTATTTACATCTTCATTTCCAGCTAAGTACTATTTTGGAAAGTTCTGGAAGTTTTAGAAATGTGGTCTACCTGAGGATCATAAGCCACATGTGTGTGTTCAATGTTAGCTGCAGGTATTTTATCCTAGGTTTTCTTCAGTGGTCACTCATATGTCACATGTTCTGGCTGCCATGATGTACTATTGCCTGACTGCAAGTCAAGGAACATTAGAGAAATTTCCATGACCATGGGCAATGGATTTACTGCAGCCTCAGTAACAGCAGTGGCTAAAACACAGAGGGAAATGACTCCTCTCCTTTGGAACCAAATAATATCCAGTAGCCTTTCAGGGAGTAATGGGGCCTAATGACCATCTCTCTCCAATCCGCAGAACACCGAAGAGCCCAATCCCATGCTGTTCTCAAGCAGGTAACTGCTGCTCCTATAAATCCATGATTGCAATGGCTGTGTCATGTCCAGAAGGCAGCACTTTACAACATAACATGATAGGCAGACATATTTTTAGCATGGAGAGGACAGAAAGACAATTGTCTTTGGGGTAAGCGTTGGTAAACATCTTTCAAAACAATAACAAAACCAAGTTCACCTTCTTACTAGAAGTCCTGTTACGTTTTCTCATGAGGTCAATTTCTTACTTTAAAAACAAAACAAAACAAAACACAACAATGTCTATAGCAGCAGGAAGGAAAAGGCACATTAAGCAGACTTTAGGAAAGACTTGCAAGGTTTACATTAACAAAGTCACTACTGTACTGGGTGCACATTGAAATTAAGCGAATGAGAAGATCAAATCTAAGTGCTGACGATGGATGAGTTAACATCAGTTTTCCTGCTGATTTTCAAGTAAGGAAATGAAGGTTGGAGAAGTAAAGGCTGAGGTGATGCAGCACTGGATAATTTTCTCTCACCCCCTGCATCCTCCTGTGAACACTTGCAGAGGATCTGCTGTGACTACATCACTGAACGGAGCACTGTGCAGGGAATTCCAATTTTAAGAGGCAAGCTCCCAGCTTCGTGTCCTTCAGTGTCTGATGCTCACGTGCACTTTAAGATAGATGAGGAGTGAGCTGGCAGAGACCCTCCAATCTATCTGAAAAGATGAGGTGAACAGAATACAGAAGCCTGCATAAATGCAGAGCACAGCGCGTGGCCTAAGTCCTCAGGGTGAGCCTGTTAATGAAGCATCACATATTATTGGAAACTCATACATATTCAGACTCTCATCAGGACGGTAGCTCCCTTGAGAGAGAAGTGACCTGAAGTGTGCCTTTGATTTCAATCTTAGGGTCAAAGAAGAAACAAGGGCAGAGGGAAGGAAGCAACTTCCTAAAGAAAAGATTGCACAAAAGGCAGAAGGGGGAATTGGCTGCTATCCATTTCAGCATGTAGTCAAAGCTTACAAGCCTTGACTACAATGGGATTGGGTTAGAGTCCCCTTTGTATGTACTAGCCCTTTATTGGAAAAAACATGTAAGAAGAAAATAACAATGCACGAGAATAATTTGTTAGTGTTTATTAAGGTATTCCTGAGCATATATCAGCAGGCTCAGCTCTCAGATATAGCTGATGGGAGAATCATTTTCACTCTTAAAAAAAAAAAAAAATAGATTCCAAACAGAGAGCTACTTGGTGCCCCCAATACATGGGCTATTTGGAATCCTCTTTAAAACATCCTCCCTGTATTTACAGGAGATGTAGAAGCAATCACAAACAGCTGTCTTCTGAGCACGAGATTTGACACCCAGCCTGCCTCAGGTGCCGAAGAGTTCCTTAGATCTTAGACACTATAATTCCAACACTCATAGTTTCCTGTTTACATTTTCCTTTGGAAACTAAAGTTGGTCACTTCAGTGACGAATTTCATCATGATTAAATGGCTGGATCAAAAGGAAGCAACCTTAGTCAGTCTTGAGGAAAATCAGTGCATCCAGGCTCTTTAAAGGCAGAGAGAGTCGATGATGCTTGTACATCATTTGTGACACAGGAAACCCAACAACCAGGAAGAATCACAATTGTGTCTTTTCTTGAGTGGATGCTGACTGTTTTCCTCTCTGTGGGACAGGATATTAACTGGAAAGTTTCTTCTTTTCCAAAGGAACTTGAGCTTAAGGGACATGTGGAACATGCTCGATTTAAGCTTTAGAAACACAGTCAAAGCTAATTCTTCCATAACAGAAATGGAAAGACTGTGATAGTATCAGGCCCGTCTCTCAACAGTGCCCCTGGGTTCAAGCCTCCCTTCTCCTTGTGAGGTACAAAAGAGAAAGTAGGGCACTTCTTGGCTGCTTTGAGGAGGGCACAGCCTGTGCCAGAGAAAGCACAGGCTTCCAAGTTGCAACCCAAGACACCAAGAGTTGAAGGGATCTTTTTATGTAGCTCAAACACAGGAACAAGTTCTCAACACCAAAGAAGTTAGGGTTACAGGATAGCCACACAACTGCAGGCCAGCTCCCAGGGGGAGCGGTGGGTAGGGGCGGGGGTGTAGGGCAAAACCAACAGGATGTGGCAACTGTTCTTTACCATCACCCGACTAGTAATGAAAACAAGACATTAAGAAATGCATTCTTTGTTTGGTTTTGAAGCTGACACTTTTTGTTATTTCTATTTTTTTATTTTGTAACCTGAAGTCTGAGGAACTCCTCTGCTTTTGGCTATCTTAGTCAAGCCTCGGCCTGAAATGAGCCCTCTTTCCTAATATACTTAGTTCCTCAAATGAAACACAACTAGCATTTATAATGACCTCGAGTAAAGGGCACCAGTAGTTGACAAAGCAGACTGGATACAATTACCACAAAGCATGTACAGTAGGTAGAATCTTCAAAGATGATGGCGCCCTGCTTTCTACATCTGGCCTTTCTGATACCTTCTACCAAAAGTACCATAAAGAAGTTAGGTGATAATTCAAGATTTGCCAAGTCTCAAAGGCTGCTTCAATGTTCTAAACAGCACCAGTATGGGGCTGAGACGACTGCATCCTCATTGCCAGCCTCCACAGCTTCTTTCCATACCCAAGCATCCAAAGCGCGGAGTGTGAGAATGTCCATAAGTAACGCGTTTTCTCACCCACTTTGGAAGATGAGGGTAACGTAATGCACACGAGTCAGAAAAAACATGGGTTCAGATTCTGAAGTCACCCTATTTCTCACAAACTGGGCAACCTTAAGCAAGCTACTTAAGATTGTCTAACATTTCACCTGCTCATCTGTAGTTCAACCCCATGAAGTTCAGTATAAATCACCCCAGTCAGTATTTATGAAATTGTATATAGACTGAGCTGGGGAGAGCAAAAGATACAGAACCAATAACAGCCAGCTGGTCTTGGCAGAGTCGAGGGAGCCACAGAACTCATGCAAGCAGGCTGCAGATTGCCTGGAACATATGCCCAAGCCTCAAAAGGCAAGCTGTTTGGGTTGTGAGATTCTCCAGAGCCCAGGATAGTTTGGCTACAAACACCCAGTGTGCCACGAGACACGAGAAGGGAGAAGTCACGTGGCCCTTTCCCCACCCCCAGGAGAAAAGATTGTTCTTCAGCTGCAGATGTCCCCAAACAGCTCAGGGAACTAAACAAGAGAGCTCAGGGGGGAAATGTGCCAGGAGCTTTTGCCAAATTTGGAAGAGCTCAGACCTGGATCCTGCCTCTAGAAACCACAGCACACCACCCTTTTGGGTAAAAGAAAGGAAGACAGGCAGGCAGGCAAGCAGAAAAGGGAGGGAGATAGAGAGGAACGGAGGGAGGGAGGGACGGAGGGAGCGAGAAAAAGACAGACAGACAGACAGACAGACAGACAGACAGACCGACCGACCGACAGACCGACCGACAGACAGACAGGACACATGAGGTCCTTCTGGGTACACAAGACTATTTCCCAGAGAAAGAGGAATGCATCATACCATCTTTTTCTCTAACTGGGAGAAGCAAAGAAAGGTTGAAAAAGTCAAATGCCCCTCTGTGGATCTCCCCCGTTTCCTGACCACTGACACTTGATAGTAATTGCAACATCAGCACAACCAAACACCAAGCAACAGACCCAAAAAGAACAAAAACGTATTCTTGGGTTGTAAAGAAAAGACACAGTGATCCATGAATCTTCAAAGGCAATACACAGAAACACAGTATGCTTGTGGTGCTAAAATTTAATGGAGGGAGGAGGAATTTGGCAACAGTTGAGGAAAAATGATCTCTATCAAGGCTAAAGGATATGGTACTGACATTTTTTTCCAACAAAAAAAAAAAAAAAAAAAAAAAAAATCTGCCTGTCCTGCACGGTGGAGAAACGTGTAAAAAAAAAAGGGAGATAGTTTCTCTTCCTAACAAGACAGTAAGAGAGAGTCATCACCTGATGTACTGTGGAAGGATCTTATTTCTCCTGACTAGTTATCTTCACGTCCAG
>NC_034594.1:117681932-117690113 GCF_900095145.1 Mus pahari | reverse complement strand
CAAGGCTAAAGGATATGGTACTGACATTTTTTTCAAAAAAAAAAAAAAAAAAAAAAAAAAAACTATCTGCCTGTCCTGCCCGGTGGAGGAACGTGTAAATAAAAGAGGGAGTTAGTTTCTCTTCCTAACAAGACAGTAAGAGAGAGTCATCACCTGATGTACTGTGGAAGGATCTTATTTCTCCTGACTAGTTATCTTCACGTCCAGCTCCCCAAGCTAGGGAAGGTTTCTACAGCTGATGGCTAAGGTAGCAGAGCCTATTAGAGACCAGCAGAGATGTCCATTGCACATTTGCTGAACAGGTGAGGGAAGACTTGAAAAGACAGAGCTGAGGCCAGGCCTCACTAAAACCCTACAGGCTGCTGCAGGGAGCAGGCCACAGTTGGGTCATGCAAGTCTGGAAACTAACCCAGACCCAGGCAGACTAAGAATGCGCTCAGAGGAAGTGCTGTTTATCATCGTCCGATCTAAAAGAGGAGAAGTTAGACAACAAAAAAGCAGAAGTCAAGTTCCATGTGAACTATACAAATTGCAGAGAGAAAAAACTGCAAACTCATCCACAGAGATGTTTTAACTAGCTAAAAGGAAGACTACAGTGAAACTTGTAAATCACAGTGAAATGTTAAATTCTCTTTGAAACACTCAAAGATTAGAAGAATTTTGGATACAGTCGAATAGCAGTTTAGTTTTCAACTGACTGCCACTCCCTAATGGACCCTGAGACTGAAACTTCATATGTACCCTTCATATATACCCTTCATATGTATATATTCTGTCACTCATGTCAAAAAAACATTAGAAGACAAACAGTTCTAACTATAGTTGTGCACCTGACAGAGCTACAGTTTCCAACAAAAAGAAAGTAATGCCCCTGAGAGGCTCTGCCAGTGCCTGACAAATACACAGGTGGATGCTCTCAGCCATCCATTAAACGGAGCACAGGGTTCCCAATGAAGGAGCTAAAGAAAGTACCCAAGGAGCTGAAGGGGTTTGCAACCCTATAGGAGGAACAACAATATGAACTAACCAGTATCCCCAGAGCGCCCTGAGACTAAACCACCAACCAAAGAGACTCATGGCTCTAGCTGCATATGTAGCAGAGGATGGCCTCGTTCGTCATCAATGGGAAGAGAGGCCCTTGGTCCTGTGAAGGTTCTATACCCCAGTATAGGGGAATCCCAGGGCCAGGAAGCGGGAGTGGGCGGGGTGGGTTGGTGAGCAGGGGAAGGGGGAGGTGATAGGAGGTTCTCCGAGGAAAGGGGATAACATCTGAAATGTAAATAAAAATAGCTAATAAAAACTCATAAAAAAAAAAAAGTAATGGATTTGTGTTTGGAAAAAAAACACTGAAAGATTTTTTTATAATGTTCTAAACAGCATTCTTTTGACTTGACAAATCAATCGAGTTGTTTATGGGTTTTTAGACTTTTGTTAAATTAAATCTTGTTGTTTTTAACATTTATCCCCTATTCACACAAAAGAGAAAAAATATAGTTCCTACATGATATCCAGAAGAGCATACAGTCCCAGGAGATTATAATCCTAGTGAGAAAAATACCCAACATGTGACTGTGTCTTAATAAACCTGTGAACGCTTTCACTTGAAACTGAAAAGTTACTTTGCTACATGTAAACCCACTCTGTGTACTAGGATTTAATATAAAAATAAAATAGACAGGATTTTATGCCTTATCTTGCCACACTAAAACATAAAGTATGTTCTTGTGTAACCAGAGAAACCCACTCAACTATAAATAAAAGTTTGGTTTGAGGCACTATAGGTACCTCACACCAAAATTCACAAATCTCACCTGGATGGAGAAGCAATTACATTATGTGAAAGAAGTTACCCTTTCATTTTTAGCTAATCATATTGTCCCAAGAGAATCCCATTAACTGAAAAACTAAGTCAACCTCTATAAAGAAATGAGATTTTCAAAGCACATCTGGTAAATGGATTTTGTTATTTCTTTGTTTTTTTATTTCAATCACTGAGTACAAAGATTTGCCACTTATTTCAAAAGAATAGAACTATTCATGCAGTGGGAAGAAATTCAATAAGTATTAAATGATGCACAGAATACAAGGTTAAGATGAAGCTAAGCAAATTTTCTTTCCATGAGTAATAAAATAAAAGTAAAAGAAAGGACATTGGGTTAAGAGATCTTGCTGGCAGAGATTTAATTGGCTGATCTGACATTTCTTTTTTCTTTCTTCATTTTTTTTTTAAGATTGCTTTTGAAGTCTTTACAAAACAAACAAACAAAAAATTTCAAAAAAACCCTCCATGCTAGGAAGTGAGCTACGAAAGCATATTGTTGTTACTGTGGTGATAGTGTGGTGACCTTCTAGTATTGAAAGTAAGACCACCCAAAGGACAACACAGTGTACATGCTTTAAAATCAGGATGATAAAATGAAAGGAAAATTAGATACTTGCTGAAAATAAGCCATGCAACCACCATGAAGTCAGATAAAATTAGATGCTGTCATGCTTTGTTGAAATGAGATAAAAAGTCAATGTTGATGACAAATGGCAAACTGTAATATCCAAAGTGAAATGAGAACAGGCGATAACATACATTCTTCTGTGTATCTCTACACAGTTTTCAGGCATGCTTAGTTTGAGCAGAACTATGTAATCACTAAGTTTCTCCCTCTCTGCTTGGCAAAATGATGGACACTCATCTCTAATATGAAGCAGATTTGCTTTGCTGCAACTGAATGGCAGGCAGTTTATAGACTAATTGAGAAAGGAAATGCTGAGTGAAAATAAGCCAGCTATTTATTTGCAAAACAAAGAATGTAGTTACAAAGACTTAAATGCCAACAAAGTAATTTCCTAACCGAGTATAATAAAGAAGACCGAAGCTGGGCATTGTGGTCACATGCCTATAATCCCAAGAGTATACAGGAGGCTAATGCAGGGTGATTGCCACAAGTCCAAGACCAGGCTGGGTTCCATAATGAGTTCAGGACACGCTGGGCTACAAAATAGAACCTTGTCTCAAAACAAACAAACAAACAAAGTTGGTAGTTTAAACATTGGACATTTAGATCCTTCTATTTGTCAAGGAAGCTTTTGTTTTTAAACAGAGTCGATCCCATTTGATTTTCGATCACATTGAAGACTTCCACAGAAAATAACTGAACTTTTGCTATCATCAAAAGGTCTTCATCCTTTGCCTTCATTTGTTTTCTGCCTTACCTAGTGTACTGAAGTTCTCTTCAAGGACTCATCACACAGAAGTAGTGCAGGCTCCATAGTCCTAATCTACCAAACTTCTCATTTAGATGTCACCTGCTTTTCTGACTAACAACATACACATCTGGGTGTTTTCATCATGATGACAATTCTCTACAATAGAACTTAGAAAATGCAATATTTATGACAATGTTTTCACTACAAAGGAGAATGAGGTTTGTCTTAGCATCTTGTTCTTGAATAAATCATTTGACAAGGTGGGCATTCGTGAGTAAATCATTGGCCATACAGTTGGGGTTCCCTGGGGGTTCCACAAACCTAATGTTCCAACTCTCTTATCCTGTGATGGGCCTTGCTGAGGACTGCTCCCCGTTCTGAAAGTTTCCAAGGATCCACCAAGTATTAAAATACCATTAAAATAAGCTCAGGTATTATCTAAGCACTTTGGCGTCATAAGTATTTCCATCATTCCAGAAATCCTAAAAGTTTAGAAGCTTTATGCTAGAATCTAAGCCAAAGACTAGATTGGTTGTTTATTAATGAAATAGATACATTGACTCAAGAATTGTGAAATGCCCCAAAACAAGAGATACTTATAATATTTGTGTCTATTATTTATAGTATACATAAGAAGTATGTAAGGGACAAGCTTGATGTGTACCACACAAATGTTTTGTGACATAAATATATGCCTTCAGATAAGAAAGCATTGGTTCTACGCAAAAAGTGCTAACTTGGACAAATTATAAAATCAAGATTTTTTTCTTCAATACTTTCTATTTCAATACCTCTACTTATTTCCATACCTCAATTGTTTCTCTACCTAGATTTCAGTCCTGCAAACTCTTTTATCCAAAGAATTAAAGTCAGCAACCATTTCGTGAGTAATTTCAAAACATTATCATCAATGGGTGCTTGCTCCTTCTTGTTAGTCTTTTAAAAAAAAAAAAAAAGGTCAAATTGTATTTAAAAACTAAATAACATGAGAAAGAAACTTTTTGAGTATTTTAAACATGAAGAGAGTGGCTAAAGGGAGGAATGCACCATTTCAAGAATCATGAAACATAGCAGGCATGTAAAGGGTAGAATTCCCAGCTGCGGGAAAAGAATCTCGGAAATTTGGAAGCCCACTCAGCGAACCATGTGGCCGCAGCAAAAGCATGTAGCTGGTGTGTTGGGATATGAGGATGCCGAGATGGCTGAAGCATATGGTAGGGTTTCTAAATTCCATGCAAGGAATATAAATGTTACTCTGCAGGCAACAGAAAACTGTTGCTTCACTCTGCCTCAGATTCCTCATCCATTTGTCTTTCTAGAGCTCATAAACAAAAATTGTAACAATTAAGAAATTACTGAAATGCTCCAGACAATAAATAGCATTGTACTAGATAAAAAGTAAGAATCCCAGAAAAGAAAACCAGGAGAATTTTAAAATTTGCTTAGAAGGAGCCTAGTTTAGTGATGTATAGCTTTATCTTCTCTGTGAGTTCGAGGCCATCCTGAACTGAGTGAATTCCAGAGGGAGGAAAAATATTGCTTATTAGGAACATTAGCAGGAGGCACTGAAGCTAGTGTCTGAATGAGCATGGGCCTAAGTGGGAACAGGATGTCAATGAAAGAATAGCTGGTCATGGTGGTGCACACCTGTTATCCCCACACTCAGAAGGCTGAGGAAAGAGGATGCTAATCCTGTGTCCAACCTACAGATCACAGCCCTCATTTTCATCACCACAGGAAACACAGAAAGCTTAGCAAGAGTAATTTAAAGAGTACAATCTCTTCATTTTCTCCAGGTTGATGAAACTGGAATTTATGGTTTGTTAATCCATATGATAGTCAATAGCACAATTATGAAACCACCATCCATGATCATTTCATCCTCAATTCTAAGAGAGTATTTCTGTAACTCACAAGTGCCCAGTCTATCTCATTACCGAACTGACCTGTCTGGGTTTAGCAATATAGACATGGGCTCTTGTCCTCTATGGTCTAAATCCAAGTGGGGGGAACAGAAGCAAACCTTAAATCTAGGCAATGAGGACACACAATGACTCCAGAGCAATATAGATTAGCTATGAATAAACCAACACACTCATAATAGAAACCTGCCTCCTCAGCATGATTCTCAAGTTATTAACTCCTCCTTAACGTTCTCCTCATCATTGTTTCTAATAAGCCTCCTTCCATGTTCTTCAGAGGTAATCAACTTAGGGATATGACGCTTGAGACGATGCTCCGGTGTAGTTTAAGGTACACCCTGCTTAAACCTGGCCACTCAGTGATCTTATAAAAGATACCTAATCAGGTTGGAGCATGTCACAGGGCCCCGTCTCACTCACAGATCCATCTGAAGTTCTCTTTTCATCCTCACCTCTTTATCCACTTAGTGCTGCTCATCTTTAGGTTTGTGCATCCTTTCTTTATATGGTCCTTGTGAGACTGAAAAAGTTTGAAGTGGGATCCATCATGGATATACTATAACATATGGTGGCCGTGACTCATTTGTCTGACTTTTAGACAGTAAGAGCATGAACTCTGTTCTAGTCTGCTTCCTACCTCCACATGACAGTATGTGGCACGTGACTGCATGTTAAATAAAGTACAGACGTACAGCCAGGCAATTCATCAATGACTTCTCCATGCCCAAATAAATTCATGTAAATGCATAAAGCAATATATTTCACTTTTTTTTCTCTGTTTTCCAGTGTCCTGGAACCTGTTATTTAAAGATCAAGTTTGAAAGTCATGTCTAGACCTTACAGAGAAGGTATGAACAAAAAGTTGTAGCTGTAATCCCTTTTACAAAACATGAGCTATTTTTAAAGCAGCCCTTTGGTCCATTCTCTGGAAAGTACAGAGCATTAGAGAATGAGTTACCTAGCTGAGCTGATTATCTCTGAAGGACACAGGAAGGTTTGTTAGATATGAAATGATGGGAAATGAGAAGCAGGAGAGATATGTAGACAAGGACACCAAGCAAAGGATGCTGAATATTAAAAGATAATTTGTGATTGGCACTAAAACAGATAGGCTGTGTTTCTGGAAAAGGATGAATACGATCAAAGAGATGAGAAAGAAAGATCGTTTGAGTAGAAAAGACGAGAGTCTATTAAATTAGGAGTTTCGTTTGTTCAGACTGGACTGTGTTTTTCTTGAAAAGGCAAGTTCCTAATGCCACAGTGGCTTTGGATGAACACCCACAGCAAAGGAGGCTTTGTTCAGCAGTGTCTAACCAAACACCATGTAAATCATTCAGCAACTATGGCCAAGGGACCAGAATACCAGCAATTCATTAGAGCTTCCTTTCATTCTCCTTTCCAGGGTTAAAAAGTCAGAAGTATTGTGTCTAATAAATGGAGGCCCTTCATTCAGCTGCCATGTCTGGAAACATCTGTTGTCAAAGATAAAACATGTCAAAACCAAAGCTGTCCAGCTCCTCACATGTTAGGTACTTATAAATATACAGCCTCTGACAAGAACATAGCCACTCAGCAATTTCTAAGACAAAATTAATGGCTTTATAATCTTGAGAAGAAACAAAAGGTAAAAAAAAAAAAAAAAAAAACAACTTGACAAACCGAATGTCAATGTGGAACCTTGCTCGGGTTTTTGAAAATAAACACACTTGGTACTCATAACAGCAGCTTCATTACAAAGGCTTGGTCAGTAACCACATTAAAAACTACACTAATAAAGCACTTGTTGGGGACTAATGGAAATATGGATCTATATGGAAATATAGAGAATGGGATCTCAAATAAGTACTGTGAAGTTGAGAGCTAAGAAAGAATAGGATCCTAATGATTTATGGTGTTTTGGTCATGTGAGTCAAGTAAATGGTGCTAAGATATTTTAGTGTTCTAAGAATCATTTTAAAAACAATTATACAACAGCATCCACGGCTTAATCCTTCAACTTAAAGACTAACTCATTTTATAAATTTGCCATCTGCCAGGAATTAGACAAACACATCAAAAGATCTGCTCTAGAGGAACTCACACATTGCAAAATTCAACATCTGAGTAACTGCCAAATAGAGTGACCATTACAGGGACAAAAGAACTGGAGTGTGATAGAGAAAGATACTCAAAGGCACCCTCCACCTCTACATGTATGCACACGGGTGAGTACAGCAGCATCAGTAAGCACGTTTACACACACATGTCTACAGCACCCACGCATGTTCACACACACACACACACACACACACACACACACACACACACACACACACTGGAGAAATACCATCCAGCAGTTAATCCACTGCCAGCATCTTCTCAGGCCAATTTCATTAGATACTCACTTCTGTGTGGGAACAATTTGTCTAAGTAAGATTGTCTGTTTTTCTTTGTTCTTTTTTTAGTCCTTTTGGAAATGAATAAATTTTCACTACTGTATGTAAGCAACTGTCCTAAGATATAACACATCTTCTTAGCATTTAAAAAAAATAAATCTGTGAGAATAAATAGTTCTCCATAAGAAATGTCTTTCGTTCCCTCTTTTTTTATCATAAACTATTGCTGTTCTCAGAGGGTTCTTCTGATGGGTGAATCCATTCAGGCACCTAACTTTCCATCCACTCCACACTCTGCTGCAGTGGTTTCAGACTCTTCTCAAATATCAGTGCAATTGCTAAGGCCCAAAGTTCCTCACTAGAAGGTCACTGTGAAGTTTTAGTCTACCTGTGCAACTCTATTATGAGTATGTGTCTACAGAAATGTTTGGGGGAAATTAATACATTATTCTACAATGAAATCACTCACGGTTATGAGAAGAGCTCAATGAGAAGGCTTGCTGTGGCAAAGGTATGTCTGAAGGTAATAGAGCAGAAATCAAAAGCTGTTTGAAAAGGGTCAAAGTCACAAGAAAACCAAGAAGGATGATCATCGTGTGGATACTTCATTCCTCCTTAGAATAAGGAACAAAATACCCATGAAAGGATATAGGTACAGAGACAAAATTTAGAGCTAAGATGAA
>NC_034594.1:117671069-117681427 GCF_900095145.1 Mus pahari | reverse complement strand
GCATTTGAAATGTAAATAAAGAAAATATCTAATAAAAGAAAAGAAAAGAAAAGAAAAGAAAAGAAAAGAAAAGAAAAGAAAAGAAAAGAAAAGAAAAAAAAGGAAAGGAAAGGAAAGGAAAGGAAAGAAAAGGGTCAAAGTGAGCTTTCATCGTGTTTGTTTGTCAAACAATAAGTTAAACTCATTTGAATTTGCATTTTACTTCATTATATTTTAACCAATAATCACAAGTAGAAGCCATGCATTTAACATGAGGGATGGTTCCATTGTAACTTGGGGGAGAGAGTCAATGGGAGCAAAAACGATCAATATAGGCATACATGAACTTGGCAAAAGTCACTAATAAACCAATTCTGTTGCTGTCTTCCCACTTAGCAGCAATTACCAAAGCTGAGCTGCTTTTCTGCCTCACCAGAGCCTTCACCAAGTGCGTCCCTCTCTTCTGTACTGCACCCGCCTGTTCCCTGTGCCACCTGAATTTGCTCTAAGCTTAAGAGTCTTGGTTAACAATCTTCTTTGCATGATTTAAAAACACAGTGAAGCTGCGTGCTGTGGCACACGCTTGTATTCTCAGCACTCAGGAGGCTGGGGTGGAAGAACTGTGGTTGATTTTTGAGGCCAGTGAAAACTAGTATTCGTGTAACACGGTCAACTCGAGATTGAGTAGAGGTGGTCAGATTTTTTTAAACCACCACATAGGGTATAGAGTGATTTAGGATTTCATATTTCATTGATTATTTACATTTTCAGCCATAAGTATTTAAAAGAATACACTAAAAATATCTATATCTAGGAGCACTGACTATCACATAAAACGTTACATAAAAGTTGGACATTGGTGGGAGCCTTAACTAGTCTGAGACATTTTGCTATGAGAAAATCCAAGAAAACTACAAGATAGTATGTGGACGAGAACTTGGGACTCTACCTAGCAAAAACACTGAGGCCTAAACATAGGATCCCAGCAGTTGTGCCAGTCAGACCTCAGACATTCAAGTCGTTTCAGCCAAGTCCACATACAGCACAGGACAGGTAGCTCACCTCTATGATGCTCTGAACAAGCTAGTGACCCACAAAATGATGTTCACACGAAATTTTTAAGCCAGGTGTGGTGATGCATGACTGAAATTTCGGTGCATGCAAGGTGGAGGCAGGAAGATCAGGGGTTGAAAGATAACCTTGACAACATGGCAAGTTTAAGGACAAACAAGACTTCATGAGATCCTGTGTCAGGAAAAAAAAAAAAAAACACGAAAAATGAAGTGTTGTTTGAAGCTTTAAAAGTAGTGTTTTAAACATTCTCTAGCTATAATTGAAAATTGTACCCCACAAAACTAAACTGGCAAATTAGATTTTACCATAATTATAATGTTCTGCTTGTTTGAAAGACACTACGAAAACCACACTGAATTTGGGAACAAAAAAATTATCTAATAAAGAAATTGCATCTAGATTATGTGAAGAAATCTCCGTGCATAATAGCAACCCAGTTTTTTAAAATGAGAAAAAGATGTGAACAGATATTTCACCAAATCCACAGATACGAAATAAGCACGTGTGGAAAGTTGCATCATAGGTCATTAGGGCTATGCAAATACAGATAAGAAAAAGCTAATACTACACAGCTTTTAAATGGGTAAAAATAAAGAAATAAAAAGAACAATACCAAATACCATGAACCAGAATATATATAGTCAGTATTATATATATTATATATATAATGAGTCAGATATATATATATATATATATATATATATATATATATATATATATATATATATATATATATATATATATATATATATATATATATATATATATATATATATATATATATACTGCTGGTAAAAATATAAAAGTCATCTAGTTTGGAAAACAGGCTGACTCATTCATAACATGCACTTATCATAGGGAATAGGATCCCCACTCTAACATGCACTTACCATAGGGAATAGGATTCCCACTCTAACATGCACTTACCATAGGGTATAGGATTCCCACTCTAACATGCACTTACCATAGGGTATAGGATTCCCACTCTTGGATGCTTATTACTAAACATTTTCTGTGTAAAACATTCACAGCTGTACATGAAGGTTGATAATAACTTTATTCACAATCAACAAAGCTGGAAAGTTCTCAGATACTCCTTTCAACTTGCAAAAGAATCGAGAAACTATGCGATATCTCTGAACCATATCTCTGAGTGTAGAATATCACTCAGTGTTATGGAGGAACAAAGTATCTAAAAAAACATGGCAAACACAGTGCTATAAGTGGAAGAAGACAGATTCTACATTAGTCACATGTATGACTTACATAATGTTCTATAAAAGTCAAAATTAAAGGAACAGACAACTGATCCATGATTGCCTGTGGTTACTGGTAAAGATGGATAAGGAAATTTTGGAAAACTCTGGGACTATTTTACATTTAATAGTATTGTACAGGGCTGGAGAGAAGGCTCAGCAGTTAAGAGCACTGACTGCTCTTCCAAAGGTCCTGAATTCAAATACCAGCAACCACATGGTGGCTCATGACCATCTGTTATGAGATCTGACACCCTCTTCTGGTGTGTCTGAAGACAGCTGCAGTGTACTTATAATAATAAATAAATCTTTTAAAAAATAGTATTGTACAGACATGTCCTCTGAATTGAAACATGTATTCCTGTATAAAGGCACAATAGGACTGGGAAGTAAAAAGAACATATAAGGCTCAGGAAGTAAACAAAACTTACAAGGCTCAGGAAGTAAAAAAAAGTATAGTCACAAAAAAACTCCTGAAATAAGATTAACAAGTATGCCCAAGGTTATACAAACAGTAATAACTAAATTAGATAGAGATTTTTCTATGTGCCAATTTGCCTACAGGTTGTACAGGGAACTCCAGGGATACTCGGGTGAACTGTTGTTGTTCAGTGATGTTTGAGAGTACTGTTCAGGATGCAACTTGCCTATGAGACATCCATGCTCCTGTAGGAAACTTTACCTACCCTTCTATAAGTAATCCCTCCCCTATACTCCTTCAGGTAACCATAGGAAACTCATTCAGTAAAATAGACTAAGATGGAATCATTTGTTTGGTCTGTCATCAAGAGCTCTATCTAGCCTAGAATTTTTGAAGCCAAGAAGTCCTCCCAAATGGCTAAGCTACATGCTTAGCAATCTTTCAGATATGACAGGGTTTATAAGTTCTAAAGAGCTTACATGTTCGTTTATTACATTCTATGTATACTACATAGGTATGTAAAATGCTAAATAATTATAGTCTTATGTTTTATTTGAAAGCCTGTATACCACCAACTGAAGACTCATAGTAATGATGGCAATAGAGCTTCAGTCTGTTAAGAAGCTACAGAGATCCAGATAATTGGCAATTGTCCAGAGTATTCCCATTGTCCAGATTAGAAAAAGATTCAAAAACAGAGTCACCCTTTAGACTAGGACCTCCTTTAAGATAAAATGTTTGATACATCTGTGTATTTCAAAATTATGCACAAGACCTGGCACTCAGCAAACATAGGGCAGATGAATTAAATGTGTTCCACGTTCCACAGTAGACTCACATTTGGAATAAACATTTACTCAACCTATAAAGCTTTGGATTACCCTGCACTTGCTTTCCCCTGAGGCCATTTACACAGTCCCCTTGATAGTAACCAAGCAACCCCACCTTCCTCAGTTCCCCAACAGTAAGACACATTGGGCAATAGCCCTGAATGCTGCTTACTATAAGCTGATGGCTTACTCTGCTACTCCATCTTTCCACAGGTATGTCCTCCCGGGCATTTGGCTTTCAGTTTACATTCCACCTCCTTACAAAAACCTTCCCAGCTCAGCAGTCAAGAGCACTTCTTGCTCTTCCAATGGACACAAGTTCAGTTTTCAAAGGTGTGTGACACCCTCTTCTGACCCCCATGGATACTTGCACATTTGTAGGGACACACACACACACACACACAAATTCAGGAAAAAAAATGATTTACCTAACTGTCAGTATAAAATAGCCAATTGTTACTCCCAATACCTGGGCTTAAATTTTTTCATTGCATTTATCATATTCCAATGGTTTTCTTTTTATTTACCTCCAGACTTACTGGTATTCTCCTCTGCTAGGTCACCACACTAGGACTCATATCTTTTCCACTTACAATTCTTAAGTCTAGTATAAAAATGAGGAAGTTGGTTCTTCATTATCTATACTAAAGAGAGCAAGACTTGCCTTGCTCAGCACTGGGTCTCAGTTCAGTTTTCAAAGGTGTGTGACACCCTCATCCATATGGTCCTCTTCAAGTCTCTAGCTCGCAGCAGTGCCTAGTAACTACAACAAGTTATGGAAATTAACAGCTGTGACACTGATTCCAAAGCCCTGCCAGGGTATTTCCTAGCAGGTGCCAAGTTTAAATATAGGATGCAAGGGAATGCCCCGCTGCCAGCATGGAGTATGGTACACCAGACAACTGTTGTTCTCAGGATCCTGCTGGGCCAACTGTTTCTTTGTTGACATCCATGTCTGTATCATCATGTAGAAGCAAAAGAGCATCTCTTTCTCAGACCATTACCCTGCTGCTTTTATGGTGTGGAAAATAAAAAAATTTACTTGGTATTTCAGGTAAGTTGCATAAAAATTGTATTCTACTGTCCTTTTTTTACCTTAGAATTCCTCAAATGTTTTGTTTCTAACCCCAAATCCCTAAAACTTGAATGGAACCTTTTCAATAATTTACTAACTCCTTAATCTTGCAAACGGCTACAAAAGAAAAGTTCTTTAATTTGTTTATAAAGATTCCACAAAATGGTCTGAGCTTCTCCCCCAGAGGATCTATGAACAAAGTGGGAAAAGGCTTCAGTGTATTTCCCTCCCTGCAGAACTTTGAACGTGACATTTTTATAGTCCGAGCTTAGTACTACCATTACCCATAGTAAGTGCTCCATGAGCCTCTTAATCTAAGAGTAACTAGAAATCTCTCTCCACTCAACACAAACAAGACACGAAAATTTGGACTCTGAGGAATCACAATGCCCTGAAGCCAGTCAAGGACAGAGTTCTTCAGTTTCCCTTGGCAGTGCCTCAGCCTTTGTCAGGCTGCTGAGGGGAGACTGAGGAGTAGCAGTAGAACACAGACTTCCCATTTATGCAGTATTTTACAGTTTTGAAACAATTTAGTTTGGGTGTGTTGTTGTTTGTTGAAACAGAGTCTCATGTTGTTGAGGCTACATCAAACCTGCTATATAGCCAAAGCTGGCACTGGGCTCTTATTCTTCTTGCCTCCAACCCCCAAGTGCTGAGAATGCAGGCATCTGCCAACGGGTCTAGATTTTAATGTGTAGTATAGTATAAACTTGTCAATATATGATATGAAAAAAGCAGGATACAAAATTATCTATGTGGAGCCATCTCTAATAGCTTACACTCTTGATCTATTATAGAGGCTGAGGCAAAACTCTGCCATGAGTAGTTCAAAGACCAACCTTAACTCCAGATGAAGACTCTGTCCTACAAAAAAAAATATTAGTAAGTAGCTGGAAGTGTTGTTTTTTGTTAAAAGAGAAATGTTAATGCCCATGTTTAGGCTGTAGAATAAAGCACAACCCTGTTTTTGTATTTTAATTTAATTTTGTTCTTTAAGGGTTTTTTTTTTTGTATCTTAAAACATTTCTTCAATTAGTATGTAGAGTTTAACTTTTATAAAATGGTTTAATATTTCAGTAAGCATTCCTATGCCTAATTAATATGAACAGGTACAAATGAAATCTTGTTTGGGCAGGAAAGGTGGTGACGTACCTCAAAGCTTAAATGCATTTTAGCACATCTGCCAATGTTTCCATAAATCATCTTGCCAGTCCCACATTTGCCACATGGCAAAGGTATATGGAAAAGGTCAAAGGGAGGGGGGGAGAAGGGGGAGCATGTATATTTAATTCATGGTCTGACAAGTTTGAGCTGAGTCAGCGATTAGTGTCTACCACAGCCTTCCTGAGAAAGCCATAAGGCATAAACTGTGCTATGTGCCACAAAGCTCCAGGAGTTTGGTTTGTGTGATAATGACTCCAGCCACGCGCTCTAACGTTGGGGAAAGCAAAAGGAACACACACACACGTCACTGGCTGCTAGTACCGACAGCAGCCCACTGTGATTCATAATTTTGGCAAACATAACAGAGATAGGAATGTTTTATTTAGAAGTTTTGTACAAGTTTAGCAATATCCAGAGGTCATGTTTCCCAGGACTACCATGGGTACATCACGTAGGTTTCACACACGTACCCAAATCAATAATTAATGATTCCCATAATTGAAAGTATAATATAGAGTAGCTTCCTTCATTTTAGCACTGACATTAAATCTGGGAGTCACAAGGAAAGTGTGAACCTTATTATATTTATTGAATTGATTTGCCTATTAATAGATCACATTCCAGTAGTTGCAATGCATTTCCACATACAGACAACCGAAAGGAAATTATGAAATTCTTTCCCACTATATTTCAGATTGGTTAAAGGAAAATATTATGCAACAGCTACTGGCCTTGAGGGAAGGCAATCTTTTTCTTCCACAATCTATGAGAAAAAAATGAAGCTCTTGTAAGAGAACACAACGGCAGCAAAGCTTTGGTCACAGTGAAGCTTGGAAGTGTATGAACCTATTCTGGCCTGAATTTCTTATACCTTGCATCAAGAGTGGGAGGGGACGTATGCATGTGTGTGTGTGTGTGTGTGTGTGTGTGTGTGTGTGTAGGGTCTTTTTCATATTATGTCAGTTTCCTGTGATACTTGTTTCTTTTTTCTCTCTTCTTTTCCATTATTGAGTATATCAAGGAATTAACACTCAAAACTATCCAACTATTTGGTTAAAACTGCTAAAGATTACAAATCTTAATTATGAGACTACACATAAGACATTCTAAGCATAATTCATGGTACACAATGCTACGTTGTAGTTATTTTATGAATATAATGGTATATAGTTGCTTTCTCATGTTATAAAAATGAGCAATGCTTATAAAATATAAACAAGGCAAAATATGGGATAGAAATTTAAAGTCCCCTCCTAACTATTCCCCTTCTCTTTCTCCCCTGCCTCCTCCACCCCCACAATGATACCAGAACATACCATGAAATCTTGCAAAGGAGAGAAGCACCTAACAGTACTACCCAGCTATTATGCTTGTGAACCTCAACCGCAAAGTTCAGGGCACACATACAGTAAGGCTACGGTAGTACCAACAGCTCTTCATCTGAACTTAAAGCCTGAGCTATGTACCTGGTACTGAAATTCTAAACAATTACCCGGGGCTAATGAACGTATAGATCTTGGGGGAGAACTTTAAACTGCCACTTTACTAAGCCAGCAGAATCCCTAACTGCATTCTAAATATCTTCCACCTAAGGATCTGTATCATTGTGGAAGAAAGGGCAGGAAGATTACAAGAGCCAGAAGTTCAGGGTGTTTGCTGTGAGCTTGTGTCTCCCGGTAATGTCAGAAGCTGTACCCATAAAGTCTTATCAAAGTGATAGCTTAAACATGATCTGAAGGAGGAAAACAACATCAGACGTGTTAATGTGGGAAGAGGAAAGCCCATGAGGTTTAAATCTTATACAAAGAACTACAGGCAACTAAAGAATACTGATCTCAGGAGACATCGTTTTCTGAGGAAATAGCACTCCAATTGGTTATCCAATACCAAATGGTCATCCCTGAAAACATATATACAAGGCCGGGCATGGTGGCACATGCCTTTAATCCCAGCACTCGGGAGGCAGAGGCAGCTGGATTTCTGAGTTCGAGGCCAGCCTGGTCTACAGAGTGAGTTGCAGGATAGCCAGAGCTACACAGAGAAACCCTGTCTCAAAAAACCAAAAAAGAAAAAAGAAAACCTGTATACAAGTAACATTATATGGACTGAAAAGGTTGTTTAATGTAAGAAATATATGGTTATACTAACTCATACATGCATAAGTTAATTTATGTTATAATTTATATTAACTCATATATGAGTAATGAATATCAATGTAAAAAGAGGCCAAAAATTTGAAAGAGATCAAGGTATTGTAAATGGAAAGGTTTGGAGGAAGACAGGGAAGGGAGAAATGTAATTATGTTATAATCTCAAAAAAATAAAATTCAAAAAGAAGTTAAAGAGATAAAGAGGCTTGGTCAAAGCAACAAGACTAAGCTACATGGCCCTGGTTAAAAACCCAGAGGCACCTCAGTACACAGCACTGAACTGCTCTACAGTGCAAATTTTCAAGAGAGACAGAATGAAGACTTATCAGTTGTTCACCTCTTACTGTTCATGAGCTGGTTGAAGGTGCACAGAAAGGATCCACAGAAAGAGAGCATTAAGGGAACCGTGCAATGCGCTTGGCTTGTGAAACCCGACTGCACTGGGGCCCGTGTTGGAAAGAAGACTCCAAGAGCGGGGAGAAGGAAGTTAGAGAACCTACAATTCTTATGTTGATCTCAAAATTGATTCAGGGAAAAGTTAAATAAGTCACTGACTTCTATGTGAATTTCCTGCTTAAAAATCATTCCGTGGATGGCCTAGTATCCTTTTTTTCCACCGGCAACCTTATGCACAGTAATGGATTACTAAAGATACTAGCTGGGCCGGAACTTCCTATGTAGACCAGGCTGACCTCAAACTCACAGATCTCCCTAGTTTTACCACTCAACTGCTGAAATTAAAGGCAAGTATCACCATATCTAGCACGGAGATTTTTTTATTTCAATACAGAAAAAAAATTCCTAAAATTAAGTATAAGTCTGTGTAAACCTAGACACAGGCATAGACATATAGAGTTTAAATGAAGTTATTCATTTAACTTTGGTTGACAATTGTCCCCACCCCCACCCCACCCCACAAGAGTCATAGACTACCTAACTGAAAATCTAATCAGGTATGAGAAACCCCCATTAGAGTTTTTTGTCAAGAAAGTTCAAGAGAGTTCTAAAATAATATATGCCTGTTGTTGTTGTTGCACTTGGTTACCTCTGAGAGGTTAAAGACGAAGTCCCTGTTACTGAACTCACCATATATTTTGAACACAGGACACAGAGGAACTGACCTGAGTCTGACCTCAAAGCCTGGCCCTGAGGATTAGCCTTCACGGGACCAAAAGGTGCTATGAAAGCTTTCAAAGAAGGGAAGCAACCTATAGTCCTACCCAGCTGTGTTGCTATGAGCAACAATAGTGGCCAGTATGATGCAATCATCCAAAGGGTACATTCATAGCTTCATAGAAACCAACATCTCTCCAATTGTCCTGAAAATCTAGCCAACTCTCTAGGGCTAATGAGGTCATGGATCTGAAGGAATATACTACCACCCTTACTAAATCAGCATACCTATGTTCATTCTGAGTATTCATCTTTATATCCACAGATAAGTGTAACTCCAGCCCTCATCAAAGAAACTTTTATTTGCAACAGGTAAAAGACTGTTACAGGAAACGACAACTGGTCAAAATGCAGAAAACAAGTGATCATGAGGTGCCCAGTTCCAAATGACACATTTACAATATAACACCTACTCCTAAAACTTAGGGAACACCAGGGAAGTGGAGTTGGAAAGATTTTAGGAGCCAGTGGACAGGGAAATATACTATGAGACTGTCTTCTAGAAATGACAGGAAAGCTTCACCCACATACTGCAATGATATGGCTACCTACACACGACTTGAACAAGTACAATAGCAATAGATATAAAAATCTGGAAGATCGAGTAGGGACTGGAGAGTAAAATATCAAGATTCACATATGAAAGAATCCAGTTGGTAGCGAAAGACTGGAAGCCCTTTCTCCTCTGGGCTTCATGGAAGGAAGATCTCATGCTCAAGAAAAACCTGTGCTATATAAACAGAAATGGCAGCTCTCTGGAAGTGTCCTGTGAAGGACTAAGAACCTCATGGCCCACTACTTTTTTGGGCTTTCCCCATCAGCTCATGCCTGAGAAAGAGTGCTTTTCCTTTTTAAAGAACAATTGTATCCATATTTCTAATCAGTATGTCTTGGGAATCATGAGTCTGATATCAGGTGCCCTTTAAACCCACATCCATTCTTTTACAAAGCTATTTAAGGACCTGAAAGATGCCTCACCATTTAAGAGAGTATAATGAAATTGCAGGGGACCTGAGTTTGGTTCCCAGCACCCATATCAGGCGGCTCAGTGGCTACTGTTACTCCAGCTCCAGGGAATCTGATACACGTGGCCTTCTCGGGAACCTATATTCATGTCCAAATACTCCTACACAGACACATGGACATACATAAACATAACTAAAAACAATAAAATAAGTCCTTTTAAAAATGATATCTAAAACTATAATTGTGTTGGTTCCTCCAACCTACCATCTG
>NC_034594.1:117661095-117670916 GCF_900095145.1 Mus pahari | reverse complement strand
GTGTGTGTGTGTGCGTGCGTGCGTGCGTGTGTGTGTGTGTGTGTGTGTGTGTGTGTGTGTGTGTGTGTGTGTAGAAATTACTGAAGAGTGTCTGGCTATGCGTATAGCCTCATCTGAGAGTGCTTCTTGACTCAGCCTGGTGTATCCCTCTCATATTGTCAACCTGCCATCCATCCTCATTCCATCATCCATCCACTTATCTGCTACTTGGGCCTCACTATGGCCACCTTCCATCCTCTGCCACTACTAAGACTTCTTTGAACTCTTTGTGGCCTTCCTAGCCCTACTATAGCTGTTCTGTAAGACAGATAGAGAGACAAAGCATAATTAACATTGAATAAAGGAATCTGAAATTACCAGGAAACAGCTATCAAAGGGAATCTTGATTCCAGAGTAAATTGGAGCCACCCAAACTGATCCAGCTTGTGAATTTACTATTATTCAGGGAATTCTGCTGCTGAGAAGACATAGATATGTCTTTTCTGCATAGAGGGATCATACAAGACTTTATCCACATTATCACTACCTTCTAACCCTGAATCACTTCAGAATGATTACCTGAATTTATGACCCCTCACAGGTGATCATAAATAAGTTGAGTACCAGAAATGACATAAAAGAAAGCAGTGTCCATACTCGTGCAAGTTTGTAAGCTGGGAGTATAAAGGGAAGAATAAGAATATTGGTTGATTCAACTCAGGCAACCATGACATGAAAAGGCCAGGCAATTATGCTTAGGTGACTTGGTACTTAGGTTTATGTGACTTGGGACTTAGGTTTATTTGACTTCAAAGCCTATTACTTCCTATGAATGTGTCACAGAACCTTTTGCCAACTCCATCACCGAATGGCTACCCATGAGGTAACATCTAGTGAACAGAGCAAATTTGGCATGAGCTTTGTTGTATGACATTTCCTGGGGAAAGATTTCCAAAGAATCTACTCAAATAGAGAGTGCACCAACTGATAAAAAAAAAAAAAAAGGATTCTGCACAAGACCAGATTGGTAAGCCAATAAGATTTTTGAGCATCTGTAACTCAAAGGTAGATACACCACCAGGAAGACCCACCTCCAGCATATCTGACTGATAGGGTGTTGTACCACTGAAGAGTTCTAGCTTCCTATCACTCTCCCATTTCCTATGTAGTCTAGCATACTCCAAAACTCCATGGCTCTGGTGAGTGGTGAATGGAATCTCAGGGGAGGGTCTCCTGCCATTGCCACCTTCTTCCTCGAGGAAGTGCTAACAGCCTCAAGACTAGGACCATAAGACATAGCCAATAGTTGTGATGTTTACTTATTTCCTTAGGGTAACTTAGCTTCTGCAGATCACTGAAGCAACTCTGCTTCATGATTACAGTAGTCATGTCCTACCTGCTTGGGGAAAGTAGCTGCATCACAGTTTTCATTTGAAGCCTGAGAAAAAGACGGCTTGTTCAGCAAGTGAGCTCAGAAAACATCCGAGGAATGGCAAAGTAAGACAGAGACGGAAGCAAATGCACAGAGACTGTGCTAATGCAAACTTACTTCTGTGGGCCAACAGGAACCAACCCCACTCTAACTTCTGGGTAAAGGTAGAACAAATTTCTCAGGGCAGTTCACTCAAAACAACCTATCCTCCACTCTTTCCTTTATTGGCTGAAGACTACATGGAAGGCTCCTGCTCCAGCCCCCTATGGACTTGGATGGGCCAAAAGAAGGCCCCAGACAGAACCTCTACTACTCAAGAGCCTTTGTCACTGATCATCAAGAGCCTTTAGCACAGACAGCTAGCACGAGAACAGTGTGCACCAAGACAGTATGGACTGGGCAGGGACATCTCTGTAGCCTTGAACAGACAAAGATAAGCTTGGGCTACATTACATGCTATAGGCTTTATGGCTATGGACAAACGAAGATCACAGCAAAGAACACACTTTGTGTTTGGTGATTCCTTTATCTCTTCATCTAAAATACTCTCTCTTTTTTCCTTCAGGAAAATTAATATTTGATTGACCTTAAAGAAGGTTGGATTTCAAATTTTGGCCCCCTTTATTTTTTTTGTTACATCATATTTCAGCATGATTCTCTGTTCTCCATATTTCCTGCCAGTTGTTTGTTGGATGTACAGACATGATTAGATCTGCACTAAGTACTTTGGCGGGAATCCTTCAGAGGACAATTCTGTGCCTCACATTATGTTACATCAGGAAGCTTCCTGGGGCTGTAGTCATTAGTTACGCTAAGATTCATCCGTAGAGTAAGGTGGTTACAGCCAGTTCTCGTTATTCATAATAGAGAATAAAAATAGCTATACTGCTATGTTCCCAAGAGAATTAGATGGTATAACCAAAGTACCTAATATGGCTCAAGAACACAATGCAGTGCATTAAAGGAAAGTCTGCCGCAGTAGAACAATGAGAAAAGGGAAGGGAGAACTCTGACCTTTTAAAAAAAAGAGACTATGGTTATTTTTAAACAATATTTTAATTAACCTTTCAGGCTACCAATGAGTTCCACCATGATGTTTTCATATATGTACACTGTTATACTTTGTTCTCTTTTGTTCTCCTTCTCCATGCTCCCTTCCTCCCTCTGACTTCTTTCAATTCCTCAGTTATTTCTTGCTTCCTCTCTCTTATTACATGCATTCTATTATTCTTTTGATTTTCTACCTTCCCTAAAATTTGATCTTCCCCTCTCACAATTCTCTCTGTAGTTTCATGATGTACAAACACACATATATAAATGCACCCACCCACCCACCCACTCCCCCACCCCCCCACACACACATAACATTTTAAATCTTGTTCCATATTTGAGAGAAAGATGCAGCATCTGTCTTTATCAGTCAGGTTTATTTCATTCAACAGTGATTTATAGTTGCACTTTTTTCCCAGAAAATGTTGTTTGGTTTTTTTTTAATGACTGCATAAAATGCCATTGTGTATATGCATGACATTTTGTTTATTCATTGACAGACATCTAGGCTGGCTCCATTTCCTAGCTATTGTGACAAGTACAGCAATAAACATGGGTGTGCCATATGATACGTTCATTTAAAAGCTCCTTGTGTTTATGACCCAGAGTAGCTTAGCTCGGTCATATTTCAGTTCCATATTCAGTTTTTTGAGGAATCTCCTTCCTGATTTCTATAGTGTCTGCATAAAGTTTACATTGCCACCAGAAGGGAATAATGGCTGCCCAATCCCAAATCCTCATCAGTGTTTGTTGTCAAATGTTTTCTTGCTGATGGCCATTCTACCTGAGGTTGGATAGACTATTGTAATGGTTTGTATATGCTGGGCCCAGGGAGTTGGGGTAGGTGTGGCATGTTGGAGTAGGTATGGCACTGTGGGCGTGGGCTTTAAGACCCTCATCCTGGAAGTCAGTCACCTTCAGATGAAGATGAAGAACTCTGCCTGTATCATGCCTGCCTAGATGCTGCCATGCTTCTACCTTGATGATAATGGACTAAACCTCTGAAAGTGGAAGCCAGCCCCAATTAAATGTTGTCCTTTATAAGATTTGCCTTGGTCATGCTGTCTGTTCACAGCAGTAAAACTCTTAACTAAGACAAATATCAAACCAATTTTAATTTATATTTTCTTGATGGCTAAGGATGTCCTGAAGACTTTTTCATATATTTTTGGCCATTTATATTTCTGCAAAAACTAAAGCATCCAAATAGTAAATAAGCTAATGAACTGAAGAGATAATGCTCAAAGAGAACTATGATTTAATGTGCCTTTTACCAAAAGAGAGAATTTTAAATGGAGTTGTAAAGATAGATGAGGTAGAATTGAAAACAAATTTCATACCACATAGGTGGCAAAAATATACAAAAATCAAAACAGGATAGATGTGATGTGGGAACAATTGTATGAATATTTAAATATTGGTTATTGTATTTTATTTTTTCAATAATGAGAAGTCATCAAAGATGGAATTTTGTTTAGTTCCAACAATCATCTGAGCAAGCCTCTCACTGGAGATGATGATGAATATTAATGGTGGTCAAGATCTGAACCAGATGTATCTAGGTCCTTGGCCTCTTATGTAAAGAATTGAAAACAAGGACCCACACAGATTCACAAAAGAAACATTGTAACATTGTAAGGAGCCTATAAAGTGCAGATTGGAGAGAGAGGCACTGCCAGTGGGCCGTAGAGATACCCGCAACAGGAGGACTATTGTGAGTCCACAGCCAACCTGGGCCAGATAGGAAAGGAGAAGAGAGGGAGAAGGCGGGGGGCGGGGGGGGGGGAGACAGAGACAGTGAGACAGAGAGAGGAGGGGAAGGATGGAAGAGCCGGAGGAAGGAGGAAGAGGAATCATTTGGCTTGGTTTGGGGAATATCCACAGCCCAGAGATCTTTCATTTGTCCTCTCACCTTTCTTCATTTGTTCCCTGTCCCTAAGAAGCTCTGATGATAGCAAAGTGTCATGCTTATACTTGCCATCCCAGCGTACCAAAAGCAAGGCTGATGTAAACTCCAGGCCACCCTGGCCCCTGTGCTACACATCCTGGAACCATGTCTCTAAACAACAACAAAAGAAGCTATTGTGCATGACCATGCCAAGAAGTTTTTCCCCCCGAGGGTGGCTGTGTAGGTTAAACAAGTGGAGACTGCAGCAGCATCAGGAAAAAGAAAGTCAGGTGAGGATGCATCCCCCAGGTCTTACCCTCCTAGGTCACTTCAGAATGACTCTGTCTCTCTCGTCAGTAAGTAGCTCTGGAAGCATAGTTTTCATGAAGCCAAGATTATGAGAACAACTCCTTCCTTGATATATCTAGGGGCTGCCCTATTCCAGTAGTCTGCAGAATGCAGAAGCTATAGCCTGGCTATTCTAGTCTTTGTGATAGTCTCTTTATTAATTGCTACTTGGATTACAATTGAGTTGGCACGTGTGCCCTGCGGCATCTATTATTAGTCCCCAAAATGACCCCAGGAAACAGACACTCATATTAAGAGGCTGAGACTGATTTGTTTATTTATCTGAGGATCTTAGAAGAATGAAAGTTTATGTTACCGGGAGAGAATCCCTGTCCAACTGCAGTGCTGGCAAAAGGATAAAGAGACAGGAATAGAACGTGTGGCAGAAAAAAAGCACCCTGGGATGAGATGGGTGCTCAACTGGTAAAGTGTTTTCCTTGCAAGCGTGAGGGCCTGAGTTCATACTCAACAAAGCAAGGTGTGATGCTTATGATCCCGAGGTGGAAACTGATGGAGCCCTGAGACTCATTGGCCAGTGAGGTATTCTATATTAAGAAGAGGTAGAAGGATGCCCAAGACTGTTCTCTGATCTCCACATGCATGTCCACACAATTCATGTACACACTCAAGTGCACGCACACACACACTCACACACACACACACACACACACACACACAAGCCTGTTGATCAGCTTGTGCTGTGTCCACTTACTAGTAAGGGATTTCAGCAGCTACTTGTACTCGTTCCCTTTCTTTTGTTTCTTGCTACCATACCAAGAGTCCCAGTGACCACTCTCGGTTTCACATCAGGCATGGGTGTGAAAGAACTGGAATGGCCCCGTCAGGAATCAGTGGCTCATGAGCTTTATGTGTTCCTGTGATAGACACAAAGATTTCCTGCAAACAGGAATGGATGCTGGGGACACAAAGGACTAATGGCACCAGATGTCATGTCTGCCCTCCAGAGTCCTGTTCTCTGTGGATTATACCAATTGATCTGACTTCTCTGCCTCCTGCAAGCTGACTGGGGTTGTGCAGAGTCCCAGCAGGAGGTCTGAGGGACAGATGAGCCTGTGTTGAGAACAATTTCTCCTACCCCCATCCTCGAGGTCACCACTGATTGGCTCCTTGTATGTCCTGCCATGGAGCATGTCTCTAGAAGCCACTCCTTTTTCAGGTTCTTGTGATAGCTCAATCCCATAGAAGCCTTGGATTTAGGAACAACACTGTAACATTCCTTTTCCTTCCTCTCACCCACAAGGACTCTCTAAAATTCCCTGTTTAAGTAACTCTGTCTTATTCGCAAAACACATGAAACTCAAGAAGAAAGACCAAAAGAAGGGGGAACAAAATGTTCGTGGAAGGGGTTATAAAGACAAAGTGTGGAGCAGAGATGGAAGGAATGACCATACAGAGACTGCCCCACCTGGGAATCCATCCCATAAACAACCACCAAAACCAGACACTATTGCAGATACCAACAAGATTTTTCCTGATATACCTATCTCTTGAAAGGCTCTGCCAGTGCCTGGCAAATACAGAAGTGGATGCTCACAGCCATCCATTGGACGGAGCACAGGGTCCCCAATGAAGGAGCTAGAGAAAGTACTCAAGTTGCTGAAGGGGTTTACAGCCCCATAGGAGGAACAAAAATATGAACTAACCAGTGCCCCCAGAGCTCCCAGGGACTAAATTGCCAACCAAAGAAAACACATGGTGGGACTCATGGCTCTAGCTGCATATGTAGCTGAGGATCCTAGTCTGTCATCAATGGGAGGAGAGGCCCTTGGTCCTATGAAAGTTCTATGCCTCAGTATAGGAGAATGCCAGGGCCAGGAAGCAGGAGTGAGTGGGATGGTGATTTGGGGAGGAGGAAGGGGATAGGGGATTTTTGGAAGGGAAACCAGGAAAGGGGAATAACATTTGAAGTGTAAATAAAGAAAATATCTAGTAAAAATATTGAATTGATAAGAGATTGATATACACAAGTGAACGGAACTTAGCATTAAAAAGTAAGTGGATGACTTGAAATGGTACAAATAACTTGAAGGGGGATTTATTAAATTAATAAAGGTAAATGAGCAGCAAATATATTTTAAAAAATTAGTAACTCTGTCTGTATTTGTCTTACTTTAAGTGTGTCATCTTTTCCCTAATGCACATTAATGCACTCAATGACTCCAGGTTGGACTGGGGTTTATAAGGTTTTAGAACTCCAGAAGAGAGACTGGCCTCTTGAGAAGCCTGACACACCCAATCAGGGCTCCGACTACTGTCTTCCTCTTACATGCCATTCCTCCTCTACCCACGCTCATGGGTAAATACACCCTCCAGAATTTCCTTAAGGGACTCCAAGTTGGCAGAAGAAAAGAAAGAGGAAGTGGGGGAAGAGAAGGAGGGAAAAGAGGAGAAACAAAACCTTTATCCTAAGGTGTGTATACCCTGCTATAGGAGGAGTCAATAGATTTATCATTTGCCAACACATAAAGCAAGTCCACTTCTGACTATTGCTTGTACTGTTAAGGGAGCTTTGTGAGAAGGCATGGAATAGATGGGGTTGAAACTGGGTTTAAAAGGTTGGTCCAAGAGTCCTTCTTGAGGAGATAACAGGAAGGTATTGAAAAACTGGAATCAATCACACTTGTTACTGATGAAATATAAGAAATACAAAAAGAGAAAGGAATCAAAGATAATCCCCAGATGAACTTGGCAAAGAGCTCTGTGTGTGGTAGATATGAATAGGCCCATGTCCTCTGGCAGGGGTCGCAAACTCTGGATTCGTCTTGCTTCTTCTTTTGGTAAGTAAATGTTATCAAAGCTTAGCATTCTGATCCCTTTACTTTCTGCCTGGAGAAACTTCCCCAACAACAAAGGTGAGTACTTACAACAAGCTACATGGACAGCTAAGCTCGCATGGCCTTCTGCAGAAATTCTTTGTACTGAAAGGTATCAAGCAGCCAAGAACACTCCACCCCTCATGTCCAGATTTGTCCTTCTCAACCTGACGCTAGTTTTAAGGCCCCACCCCCGTTGCACTATTGAGTCTAACTGCTATTACGACGTAATCCTCCCAACATCTACGTCAGAGATAATGATCAGACCAAACCTTGTTAGACCATCTGAAGGCTACACTGTCTGCAGGCTCTGACTGGCTGTGAAAACCATGAGCTTTCAGTCAAATGAATCCAACAAGGGTGTCCCTTGCAAGTTTATCTGCTGTTATGCTGTGCCATCTACAAAGTAACTTGGTTGCAAAGCTGAATTAACATCAGCCCCAAGGACAAACTGCTGTTTAAAATAATGTATTTTATTTCAAAATAAGGCTGTGTCCACAAGATTATCCCCGCTCCTATTTTAAGATCCGAATCTAATAAACAGCACAGGCTGCCCGGCCATAGTTTGCTTACCGCAGTGTTACTTCTTGTCTGCATCTTTTTGTGTGTGTGTTACTATTTTTAGCCATGCTTTTATCCACAAGAGTGAGTCTGAGAGCAGGCAGATGTAGATTTGAGAAAGAGAGATCATGGTTTGAATTTATGCTCAAAGGATGAAAACCAAAACAGCCCTCTTGTTTTTAAAGGAGCATTCAGATGCTGTGAGCTAACTGCCAATTTGGGGCAACCTTTAAAAAACCAGTTTTAGTTACATTGTTCACATTATAGAGCTTCGTTTGTATGATCATGAGTTTATAAGCTTCACAGATGACCTCTGTGCAGAGATTAGGAACTGCATGTAAAACACAGGATTCAGATATTAAACGATCTGCCATAAACTTCACCTCTACCCTTTGCTGTTTATTCCACCCCAGACAAGGCACTTAACCTCTTGAGACTGGGATTCCTGTTTAGAAAACGAAGGGTCGGATTGAGTCAACAAAGCACTCTCTAGCACTGACAGTCTATGACTGGCTCTCCGTTCTAATTTAATCACTCGTTTTATGCCAGACACCAACATACACAAAGGCAAAATCCAACACGTGGTAATACAGATGAATTTAGAAACAGACACTTGATAAGGGTTCAATAGTTTGCTTTGTATTAACTCCAAGCGTGTGTGTGTGTGTGTGTGTGTGTGTGTGTGTGTGTGTGTGTGTTTGTGGTGTGCTTTGTCTTAGATTTGAAGATCTCAAAATAATAGAAAGAATATCCATGGACCTGAATCTTCTGATTCTATGTGAATTTTTACATCATTTTCCTAGAACATCTGTCCTTGGGACAAGGAGAAACCGAAGACACTAATTTCATGAGCAAAACTTGGGAGCTACAGTCAAATGAGACCTGGGAACCGCTGATTCAGAACCTGAGAGCCTGAGCAACGGTGGGCTTTGTACTGACATTTGGATCTTACGTCTTTCTCAAGTTTTCTTAGTAACAAATGACTTACATACAAAGCTGGTGATTATCTGTCGTTTTTTGTGTTTTCTTTAATTAAAAGCTATTTTCTTGGAGTCACTCACTGCTTTGTATAATGGCTTTATTGTGGCTTTGCTTTAATTTTACTGTGGAAATAAGATTATACCAATTTCCTTAACTTTAGAAGACTTGGAGTGGAAAACTCTGTTGCAGGCATACATATTTGTTAAGTTTGAAAATAAGATTGTGTTTTTAAATAGCATAGGTCCCTATCATACGAATCGCACTGTTAAGAAACAACCACTTAGGAAAATGTGCTCAAGGCAGAAATCAAACTTTCATCCAATGTCAAAGACAGTTTTGCAGCTTAATACTCAAAATGTAGAGGGTTTATTCAGAATACTTTGTTCCTGGATAAAATTAAAATCAGAGTGTCACTGCACTGGAAGTAAATTATGTATTTTATAGATTAATTGGGTGTATTTTTACAATATTCATAAAATGAAAGGCTGTCTATCCCAAGGTGTGTTTTATAGGGTTTTTGTTTTGTTTTGTTTTGGTTTGGTTTGGTTTTGGTTTTTGGTTTTTTGTTTTTTGTTTTTTGTTTTTTTTGGAGGGGAAGCTTGTAACAGATAAAAATAAATGTTCATCACTGGTTAAAAAGAAGAAGTTACGGGCTGGTGAGATGGCTCAACAGGTAAGAGCACCCGACTGCTCTTCCAAAGGTGCAGAGTTCAAATCCCAGCAACCACATGGTGGCTCACAACCATCC
>NC_034594.1:117648231-117660934 GCF_900095145.1 Mus pahari | reverse complement strand
AAAAAAAAAGAAGAAGAAGAAGAAGAAGTTACAAAACTGCTTGCACTCTATAGTCCCTATTTTATATGTCCATGTGTATAAAGTTCTAAAAATTAATCATACAACATTGTGGCACCAGGGACTAGAGAGATGGCTTAGTGGATAAAAGTGCTTGCTACATAAGCATGAAGAACTAAGTTCAGATCCCACCAACCTCTGCATGGCCATCACCCTAGTACTGTTGGGGAGGAGACAAAATAATAGCTGTGGCTTGAGCCTGCAAGCAAGTACAACAACAACAACAACAACAACAACAACAACAACAAAAACCTGTTTGGGGGTAATAAGCCTAACAGTGATAGTGATAGAGCAGGCCAGATAAAGTCCTTATCTAGCCTTCATAGATGCATATAGGCACACATACCCGTACACTGTCGCACATATCTGTACACCACCCTTACCACACACCACACACACAAAAGAAATATGGGATCAACTGTGAGCAAGTGTTTTCCTTTCCCTTTAATACTGCCCTGCTGTTCTCAGGAGAAGCCTTACAATCCGCAATGATTGCCTCTCATCTTCCTTACTTCCTTGCTTTAGCTCCACGTTAGCCTTACCAAAGCTCATAGGAAACAGAAATTGCATTATTCCATTTCTTTTTACACTTCATGTTTAAAAACTTCGTTCTTGAATTGCAGTTAAAATTTGAGATCTATGAGGAAGTATGCTTGTCTGGTACTATTTAATAGAAACTGATTCAATATGAATCAACTTGCAAAATACCGTAAGTCATCGTCACTTCCATCGATAATGGGAAAAATGGGAAGTCTACTCACACTTTGGCTAAAGTTCTAAATTTCTGGCCCTTAAGTGTTGTGTGGAGGCACCCTGCCCCATCTAGGAGAGCCATTGGCCTATGGCAAGGAAAAGAAATGCCAAAGGTTTGGCCTCTGTGTGTAAAAACCATGAGAAGATTTTGTGATGGGCCCTGGCCCCGTTTTCTGGTGTGTGTGTGTGTGTGTGTGTGTGTGTGTGTGTGTGTGTGTGTGTGTGTGTATTTGTATAGGTCACAATGCTTGATTTGAACACAACTGGTCAGATGAAGAGAGTACATAGCATTGAACTGCACAATAATAAATACATCCATGTACTAATATTATAGTAGACTCCATAGGGTGCTTGCCTGGTGGTTCCTTTTAACTAAGCCCTAGCATTCACTGATTGTTAGAACTATTGTCTGCCACAGGCTCATACCAGCTCCTCTTCTCCAAGCATTCTGCTGACTGGAGTCCAGCCTATAAGTTACTTTTCCCCTTTCTTCTCACCAGAGTCTACAACTCTTAGCTCTCACTGACTTCGAAAACTACCGCCTCTTTGCCTCAAAGAGGATCACTACACTGCCCTTTAAGGGTCAATGTCCAGCCCCAATACCTCGCCCTCCTTCCCTGGCTCAGATCAGGCATAGAGCTCACAGACATGCGACTACAACCTTCCCAGTTCCATTGCAATCTACCATAGTTCTCCACCCTGGGGATTCCCTTCCTGGTAGATTGCAGGCAACGCTGCCTCTGGCACAGGCTCTGCTTCTAGAGAGATCATCGAAAAATGGATATTTGGTTTGGGGAAAATAATTGTATTTCCTATCTGAATCACACAGTATCTGAGAATGAATAATTGTCTTTGGGTCTGTGCATATCTGGAAGGCTATCAGGTGAGGGTGCAGGCAATTCGGCCCTTCTATTCCACATGATTGAAAAGTCCAGGCCATGGAGTGCCACAGAATCTGGCACACTGCCCAGTCATAAATGACTCTGATCACTGTGTTCCTACTGAGAAGAAAAAGCTCCCAAAGTATGACAAACCTAGTAGGAATGGGATGTGAGCTCCTAAAAGAGATGGTATTGGAAGATACTGTGTATGGCTTCTGGGTCTGGCAACAAAATAGATCGTCTGGACTCTACTTACTTAACTATTCTGCCTCTGAGAAGCATTCTTTTTTTATTATTATTATTTTCTTTATTTACATTTCAAATGCTATCCCGAAAGTTCCCCATACCCTCCCCCTGCCCCTGCTCCCCTCCCCACCCACTCCCACTTCTTGGCCCTGGCCTTCCTCTGTGCTGGATCATATAAAGTTTGCAAGACCAAGGGGCCTCTCCTCCCAATGATGGCTGACTAGGCCATCTTCTGCTACATATGCAGCTAGAGACATGAGCTCTGGGGGTACTGGTTAGTTCATATTGTTGTTCCACCTACAGGGTCGCATCCCCCTTCAGTTCCTTGGGCACTTTCTCTAGCTCCTCCATTGGGGGCCCTGTGCTCCATCCAATAGCTGACTGTGAACATGCAATTCTGTGTTTGCCAGGCACTGGCATAGCCTCACAAGAGGCCGCTATATCAGGGTCCAAGAAGCATTCTTTATACAGCTTCTCTGAGTTATACCCATACCCTTCAGGGCTTGCTGTGCTCCCAATCTTCCATCCCTTAGATCATCCCAAACTTCCCTTGCCTCAGAAATCTCATCATCTACCCCCAGCTACATACACCTGCTGCTGAGATCATCTTTGAGCACCACCCTCTTGTTACAAGGCATTGTCCATTGTATCTTTAAATACGTCCTTTCTCTCTAACTCCTGTCTCCTGGGGTCTATGTGTGCCCCTTTGTTAACTCCTTTCCCCAGTGTCTATACATATGTAACCCTTGTCTCTAAATTGTGTTCATGGCATCTTTATGTATGTGTCCCTTCCCTCAAGCTCCTCTCTCCAGGGGTCTATATGCAAATGTCCCTACACTTTAACTTCCTTGGAAAGGGCTATGCTTTACACAGAATCTGATCTCAACCTGTGGGTCATGTCTTCTTTGACAAACCTCTATCTCCAAAAATATTTACATTAGGATTCATAACAGTAGCAAAAATATAGTTAGGAAGTAGCAATGGAAATAATTTTATGGTTAGGGGTCCCCACAACATGAGGAACTGTATTAAAGGGTCACAACATTAGGAACATTGGCAAGCACTGACACCGAATTTTGAGCAGCGCTCAGTACAGAACAGAAATAATTATTAGCAAATGTTTATTAATGGTACTGACATGGATATTTATTGCACTTAAGCCTTCAAAATAGTCTATCTTACTATTAGTGTCAGGATTTTGTGAGAAGCTTCTAATTAAGATATTTTCTGCCTTGGAGGATTACCAAGTGATTGCTGGAATTGCCAAGGAGCTAGTGTTTTCTTGAAAGAAGAAATATTACATTTAAGCTCAAGGAGGATTCAGCTCTTGTAGATAAAGTCCTGATTTTCCCTTAGACACAACATGGGATGCTCAATATCTGTGCCAAGTTCAAGAAGAGATTTGCTTTTGAAGTTCTGCTGTTGCTATTGTTATTGCTTACAGAGCACTTTAAAGATTTTATTTTTATTTATTTAGCTGTGCATGCATATATGCAACATGTAGGCAGGTACACGTGCAGGCCAGATGGTGCCAGGCCCCTGGAGTTGGAGTTACGGGTGGTTGTGAACTACCCAGTGTTGAATGCTGGGAGCCAAAGTCCCATCCTTCAAAGAGCAGCAAATTCTTCAGCCATTAAGCCAGCTCTCTGCTTTTGAAGTTCTTGAGGATCTCAGACATGGTGGTAGTAGCACCCCTACCTCTGACCAGATGCCCTCTGAATTATCAGTCTGCCACAGTTAAACTAGAGCGTGGTACAAAATTATCATAGGAGAGTAAGGTCAATCCCTGACCATGAGGACACAATGTGGAAGTTGCCAAAGTTGCGTCTACAAGTGGAGGCTTGGTTGGCTCACTTCAGATGAGAAGTATGTGAAACTGTCAACTAGAGGGCAGCCAACTGGTTGCCAGGCCCTGGGAAGGACTATGCTACCTAGGAGGGTTCTGTGGGGTTACATTCAGCAGCAGCAGGCCTGGGAAGGGGCTCAGCCTGCCCACCCCGCATCTATGGAGCCAGAACAATTATGATCAATGACAGCAAAGAGTACTCTCACGTTGCTACCATGAGGCTGCCCCACCATTTTTTACCATCATTTAATGTTACAATCTCTGTACTAGGGGATAATCAGGAGGAGTGGGTTGACTCTATTAGGTTCTAGGATTTGTATGACATTTCCAGGTACCTGCAGCCCTTGGGCTTGGTAGCTCTCAGGTTCCCCCTTTCTGTGTACCCCAGGGTCCCCAGGGCACTGCAACCACAATATCAAGACACATTCCCACATCCCAGTGCAGTTGGCTAGGCATTACTGGCACTGCTTGGGCAGGGCAGAGGCCATAGCAGAGAGGGCAATTCATCTTTCCCTCTCTGCTCCTGCATTCTTACTAGATTTCTGATCCCAGGCCATGTGTGTGCCTTACATTGTGTATGATACAGAACTGAAGGCTAAATACGGTGATACCTATAAATTGCGTTTGTTCCTCTCAAAAAACCTAGACAGAATACTCCTGCCCAGACATAAGGAACGACAGCCTACTAAACAGACTATGACTCAGTAATTTTCCTGAAGTGCAGATTGTCTGTCCCTAGGAGATAGCTTTACCAGCAGTGCTCCGTGCTAAGATCCAATCTCATCCCACTTATATGGGAATATACTGTTTACCCATCAAAGCAGTTTGGGCTGGGGCCCAGAAGTTCTGAGACAGGCCAGTGAAGGCCCTTAAAAGGGCAAGAGCAGAAAAGCCCAAGAGACAGATAAAAATCAAAATTCTAGCAAAGAAAACACTTGCAAAACGATTAGGAACACATACGGCAAGGTGTTATTATTTTCTAGATGTATGATACTGCTTTTTAATATAAAAAAAGTTCTGAGTTCACCACAGGGCTATTATAAAAAGGCTTCTCTCTTTTTGCTGTATAGAGTATTCAAAGATTTTTATTTTAATCTGAAAGATAGTCTTACTAAGTTCAAGGATTTAAACCATATACTTTCAATTAAAATTAGAAAAAGAAAACAAAACATCTGAACATGTGTGTTTGGACACGTGTTTCCAAAGCAAAGTGAACACAATAATTTTAAGAGTCTGAAGGGTCCTTGTAAAGGCTACAGTTCAAACCCATTATTCTCTAAACATGGCTATTTAGTGAAGATAAGTAACCTGCCCTGACTGCCACCTTGAAAAAGATGCATGACCACCACTCCCAACGATATCAGTCAGTGTAGATAACTATTGACACACAACCATTTAATGTGTACATCTACACCTTTAGAGTTGTGACTGTTCAACAATTACACATTCACAGTATTCACATATATCTTTTTATATGTGTCTTATATGGCCTGAAAAGGTCATATAAAAAAAACCACATACACTGCATGCAGCTACTGTTAATAGAGATGCAGATGTGCTAGCTCGTTAAGTATGTCCTGAATGACTTCTATATTTCCTATGGCACTTAGCAGAGCACTGCGTATGTACGGTGATCAGCTTTAAAGAATTAGTAAGCTAAAGCCAGCCACCCTTTAGGGTCCATGCTATGCCAGCTCCTAGGAAGCACTGGGCTTTCCAGTCTCCACAAGGGCTCTACACCACCTCCATGCCTTCTGATGAGGAAATAGAAACGTAGCCACCACCAGTGACAGCACATCAGTGGAATTTCTGGAAGCACTATTTGTCATTCGGGACTTCTTACGTACACTTGCTTATCTTTTTGTACAGAAGTATTATCTTCCCCAAACTGACGGTGACCTCTTTGAGGACAGATGAAGTCATTTCTCTCTTGCACGGCTGATTCCCATGCATACTCTCAGTTTTTAACTTACTTACTAACTTAACCATTGTATTAATTAGTTAAAAAAATATATATGAGGATTAGAGAACATGATGATCTTAAAGCCTTCCCAGAAAAGGAGGTCTAATTCACCGCTGATGACAGGTAGTCTCGTAAGGCTCCAAAAGCAATGTTGTGTGCCTGCTGTGCCCAGGTTAGGAAGGGGACAGGGCACCCACTCACACTTTCCCAGGATGCACGGCTTAGAACCTCCTCACAGACATGTGAGAAGTTTGGCTCCTGTGAAGCTGCTGTACCAGAAAGACCACCTGCAGAGATCTCACAAAACTAAAGACAGACACACAAGATGCCCCACAGCCTAGGTCTTGGATGTTGGAGTTTCTCAAACTCCGGCCCCTCCAGCTTTAAGACCTTAACTTAGTGTGCCTCAGGGGAGTGGAGAAGAACCTTTTCCTCTGTGCCCCACTGAAATCACAACCCACAGAAACCAGGAAGAGAATGCAGATTTGTATTGGGCCTTTGCTGTTTGTGATATTTTGCTGCACGGCTTAAAGTAACCGAAACAAGCCATTAAGTGACTTTCCAAAATGACAGAATAACATCAAAGCACCGGAATAATGCAAAAATGAAATGTTATTAAAATTAATCCATTCCTTTTGTTAAAACCAGAAGACATTTTATTAAACATAGTCTAAAGTCTTGGATTCTTGCCTTAGTTTGACCACGATCTTTTAAATTAGCAGTTACTTACTTTGATCTAATTTTTGTGCTGAGCACTTAAACGATCTCAGGACAAAGTGACAAGAACTCCGTGCAAACCTGTAAGAGGGACATAAGCATCAAAGGGTAGTGATGCCCGCTACAGCCTGACATGACACCAACTTGCTTTTCAAAAGATTAAACTGGTGAGACGAAGGTCCTTGAAGTCACAAATCAGATTAAGGAACTAGATGAAGTTTTGTCTGAGTCTGCATCTGATATGTGCTTCTCTCTATGGTCTACGGCCAGTCAGTTGAGTTCTGTGAAGCTCAGCATGGTCCTTTATAAAGTAATTATAAATAAATACCCTGCCACAACATTGTAGTCTCAGAAGGACTAAATAACAAGACAGATGGGCAATTCATCACCAACTCCTCTATAAATAGCACTTAAATTATGATTAAATTTAGAACTCTTTCAAAAGCTCTTCAAATTAATAAATATTTAACCTATTCTTAGTTTTGATTCATTGGTTACAGAACACTTCAAAATAAATTAAGAAGTGTATGCTGTGTTTATGGGAGTTCCAAATGACACTTTTGTAGCAAAATGCAAAAGCGCCTTAGGTTTGCTGATGACGCTTTAATTATTCAAACCCTAAACAAGCAAAAAGTAACCTGACCCCACCCCCCCCCACACCCCCAGCTTTCAAATGTGGATCCTTGGAGACTAGCTTCTTCTCTAGACCTGCTCTTCTCATCTGTGTGTTTAATATCATTTACAGGAAGAAAGAGTATCATGTGTTCTCTTGTTTGGGGGAAAGAAAACTGATACCTTTTAAAAGATTCTCAAAAGAGCCCAAGATTCAGAGAAGGTCAAGAGCTTCTGCCCTAGAAAATAAATAGAAACAGAACCAACGCGAAATGTCATCTTCCCCAGTCATCCAACTCAAAGTTAATCCTGCCCAGAGTCTGCTGCAATACTGCCAGAAATATCATGTGCCCTGTCCCTTCACAGTTCATCCCCAGGGAAAATCATTTTTTTTTTCTGCAATTTCATGCAGCCCTTGGGCTGAATTCCTGCACCTTACAAAATTGTTGCAAATTTTACACTTTGTATTTACAAGTCTGAACTTGTGTCCCCATTTTCACCTTTAAGTCACCTGAAGACAATGTCACGCTCTCCCCTCTGCCTAGCTCATACAACCTGCCAAAAAAGAGCCTCACAGAGCCCAATGTCTGTGAATATTAGCAGACCTGGTATAAACTGGTTACCATCCTCATCAATGAACACAAACCACAGCTTAATTCCTTCTAAGCAGTCTATGGATATGAATCTGACATTCTAGTATTCTATGCATATTAACAAGGAAATTCCACTGTATTTATGTAATCCCAACTAAAAAATAAGAGATAGAAGGTCATTGAAGGGTCATGTTCATGGTCAGAAAGGAAAACAGGTTTCTTATAAGAACAAATAAGCAAGAGATTTCCATGACTTGTGTTCCCAGTTCTTAAATCTTCAAAAGAAATCTTCCACAGTACTTGGACGGACACACACACACACACACACACACACACACACACACACACACACACAGGGGCTTTCACTTTAGATACCATCTATCACTAACATTATAGAAGACAATACCATATACCTTAAATTTATCCATTTCTGAGAATTGAAAAATTATTGTAGGGCAACAATAGCAAATTATATATAAAAGAAATAAACATCTGACAATAATAATGTCTAGAAATATATATATAAATATTTAGATTCTTTTCAAACATACTTACTATTATATCATATTTTTCTTTCTTCTGAAATCTTTCTCACTTCTCTAGTTCTCTGTTATCATAGGAATTTGACAAGTATTTCAGTTTTTTAAACTTATTAGATTTCATATATCTCTGTCTTGCTTTTCTTATCCCTCAAGCAAAAAAAGGTATTAATGAGCAGTATTTCCCTTTGGAATTGCTGTACTAGTGAATGAAACTAATCAGTTATATTATCACAAGTACATCCCGCCACGAAACCTCTACGCCATTGTTTAGGAAGCAGAAATATCTGAGGATACCACAATGTTCTGTGTCAAGAGCCAGCCAGGTCTACAGCTAAGATGATGGCCACCCAAATGGTGACAGAAACTGCATTTTTATACCAGTCTGACATAACCCAACCAGCCCATTTCTGTGATGTGAGCTTTATATGCTTTTATTGTAACACATTTCCTAATAGGTGATATATTGACAAGACTGTGGTGGTTTGAGTAAGAACGGCCTCCATAGGCTCAAATGTTTGAATGTTTGTCTCCAGTTAGTGGAACTGCTTAGGAAAGATTAGGAACAATGACCTTGTTGGAGTAGGTATGACCTTGTTGCAGAAGGTATGTCACTAGGGGTGGGCTTTCAGGTTTTCTCTCTCTCTCTCTCTCTCTCTCTCTCTCTCTCTCTCTCTGTGTGTGTGTGTGTGTGTGTGTACCTAACTTCTACTGCTCCAGTGCCACCATGTCTGTCTGCTTCCCACCATGATGATCACAGACTATTGTAGTTTGAATGAAAATGGCTCATATAGGCTCATAGGAAATGGCATTATTTGAAAGGATGTGCGGCCTTGTTGGAGTAGGTGTGGTCTTATTGGGGCAAGTGTGTCACTGGGAGTAGGCTTTGCGATCTCAGAAGTTTAAGCCAGGCCCACTGTCTCACTCTCCCTACTTAAGGCCTGTGGGTCTAAATGTAGAACCCTCAGCTTCCTCTCCAGTACCATTTCTGCCCACATACTGCCATGCTTCTCACTGTGCTGATAATGGACTGAACCTCTGAACCTATAAGCAAGTCCCAATTAAATGCTTTCCTTTATAAAAGTTTTCATGGCTGTGGTATCTTTTCATAGTAATAAGAACCCTGATAAAAAACAACTATCCCTCTGAAACTGTAAGCAAACCTCCCAATTAAATGCCTTCTTTTATAAGGGTTGCCTTGGTGTTGTGTGACAAACTATTCCCAGGGAGATACTATACACATGTCTACTCAACCCATATAGGGAGCCTAGAACAGGCCAAAGTACAAATACCATCAAAGTCCAATTTGGTGAGTCAATGCATTGCATTGGAATTAATTATAATAATATGGATGATGGGTTACAACAGACAGTTGTAAAAGAGGACAGAATGATGAATCCACTGGGCAGACTCACTAGAGGGATTTAAGAAGGAAAAATTATAGCAAGACTGTATGAAGTGAGGAACAATTCATTACAGTAGGAAACTGAACGATGAATAATGAAATATATAAAATGATAATAACAGGACAGTTCACCCAGATCAACAGCAGGGAGAGCAGGGAGTGTGGGCACAACGCACACAAGAACAACAACAGAAGCAATACAGGCTACATGTGGAGTCATCTGCCATTTGCTTCTAAATCATCACTCAAAACAGCAGCACCAGAGGTGTAGGTAATTTTGAAAGAAAAGTGTGCATTTAGGGAGAGAAGAACAATTAAGCTGTGTTGCCAGAAGCTCTGAAGGATGAAGTTAATGGTAAGGAGTTTCAAGGGAGGTGAGTCAATGTGTTTGTGTGCATTTCTTAACAAGATAAGTGGATAGATAGATAGATAGATAGATAGATAGATAGATAGATAGATAGATTAATACATAGATATATAGATATGATAGATTGATACATACTTATATACATACATACATATATACATACATACATACATATATGACAAACAGACTTAAGTAATGGGCAAAACATGATTGGAGTTTCTAGAGTTTGGGGGGAAGTATAAAACAGCACTAACTCCTCCAGGACTTTATTCTCTAGCACACTTACCTTCCTCTTGAAGTGGGCAAGCTATATGGAGATAATCCCCGTAATGATGTTATGCATTGTGATGAGTACACCTCTAATCTGAAGGAGGTAATTGCAGGTAGGCTTGACCCGCTCAACCAAGCCTATGAGGAAGGGTTAAACTTTCCTTGTGCTCAGCCATGTTTTCCGGCTGACCTTCCAGAAACAAATCAGTCTAAGCTTACAGATACAATCAATTCTGCTACCAACTCCATGATTCTAATCAATGCGATGCTGTAAAACCGAAGCCGATTTGGCCAGGCAATGCTTGAAATGCTGACCTTTGCCAGCTACACTGTAGCACACAGGTTTATTTTAGAGGCAAAGGAGTGACTTTTGGACAAACACTTATCATAACTGAAGATTACAGAGAGATGCAGAATGTCTTCAGGTGTGCTGTCTCGTCCAAAGGACCCCAGCTCAGCTCATAAAGTCCCAGAAATGTTTAGCTATTCATCTGATGCTGTGTAGCTTGCAACCACTTTGTGTTAAGTGTGGCAGAGGAACATCCTTTCCAAAGAACCTGAAACGGAGAGCATGTTTGCATGTAAACATGATCGAATGCAGACACCAGTAGAAAGAGAGGAATCGGGTGATGGTGGGAAAAGATCCAGGAGCCTAATGTGGACTCTGAATTCAGAGGCTCAGCACAGACAGCTGTGTAGATGTAGCTCTGCCATAGAGCATGAAACTGTAAAACTCATGTTCCAGAAGCCTTCCTCAAAAGGCCAGGCTTCAAAGTGACTTTAAAATGACACCAATTCCTCAGAAATGCTCTCAAGTTGAAAGGAATTACCAGCACCATTGTGCATTTGTTTTTTTCTTTCAGCCCAGCTATTCCCTGGTGTGGTCTTACAGTCCTGCATCTAGGCCCAGGAACCTTCAGAAATGTGAGAAAGCTCAAAACAAAATTATATTTAATTCAAGTAGTCAAACTGTGCCATCACGGCCCTTTCGAGAAAGCGTGGAGTGCCACAGATGACCAAAAACAAAAAGAACATCAAAAAGCAGAGGCTGTCGTAACCCTGAAAAGGTTAGAAATCACTTGCTCAAATCTTTAGTGAATAAATACATAATGAAGTTTCCGACCTTATGATTCCCAGTCATTTGTGTGCCAGCATTTATCATCAGTTTATAACAGAAGAGTACAGAGCTGACAGGCTAATTCAGTAAACAGTATTTTCCTAAATGCATCAAAGCACCATTGTTCATTAAGGCCTGGCTTTTGTCTTTCTAAAGCTGTTTGGGGCACTGGGGAATAGTCTGCTTAGTGTTTTTCCTGTTCTTTAGTTGTCCTTCACTGTCTACAGACTCCAAGAGAACACCTAGATACAAGAAAAGGAAATTCTAGAAGTAAGACAATGGTAACTAAATGGACTTTTGTGATTCTGGCCTGTACCAAAATATTGTTTCTAAGCGATCGAAATTTGAATTAATTTGTCCATAATATGAAGTGCAACAGTCACCATGGGTTTTCTAATGAGTCTCAACCTTTGAGTCTGCCTGATGACTATAAGCTGACACATATTGAGTTGTTTGATGAAGGCGATCTCAGCCTCATTCTCCAAGCACTCATCGTCTTCAGATTTCCACCTCTGAGGTTTCCTGCCTTCTGCTCCTGGCTTCTCCTCAGCCTGACTCCCTATGATGCAAGGGTATACACTTGGTACCTGTACTGTGCATGGGCAACCTTCTAACACCCTGTGCCCTCAATGCCACCATCATCTGAAAACTGCCTCATATCCAACCTCAACAACAATCCCAAATCCAAATTGTCATGCACACGTTTGTGTGTGTGTGTGTGTGTGTGTGTGTGTGTGTATGTGTGTGTGTGTGTGTGTGTGTTAATTTGAATGAAAATGGCTCCCATGGGCTCAGAGAGAGTGGCACTGTTAGGAGGCGTGGCTTTGATAGAGTAGGTGTGTCTTCTTGGAGGCAGTGTGTCACTAGGGGGTAGGCTCTTAGGTTTCAGGAGCTCAAACCAGGCCTAGAAACTCACACTCCCTCTCCCTGCTGCCTGTGGACCCAGACTTAGAGCTCTCAGTTTCTTCTCCAGCACCATGTCTGCCTGCGAGCCACCATGCTTCCCATGATCTTGATAATGGACCAAATCTCTGAACTGTAAGCAAGACCCAATGAAATGTTTTCCTTTTTAAGAGTTGCTGTGGTCTACATAAACAAACTCAAAGACAAAAACCACATAATCATCTCGTTAGATCCTGAGAAAGCATTTGACAAAATACAACACCCATTCATGATAAAAGTCTTGGAAAGATCAGGAATTCAAGGCCCCTACCTAATCATAATAAAAGCAATCTACAGAAAACCAGTAGCCAACATCAAAGTAAATGGAGAGAAACTCGAAGCAATCCCACTAAAATCAGGGACTAGACAAGGCTGCCCACTTTCTCCCTACCTAT
>NC_034594.1:117627738-117648220 GCF_900095145.1 Mus pahari | reverse complement strand
GAAGAGAGGCCCCTTGGTCTTGCAAACTTTATATGACCATGCACATGGGAAGGCCTGGGACAAGTAGTGGGAGTGGGTGGGTAGGGGAGCAGGGGCAGGGGGCTATAGGGAACTTTCGGGATAGCATTTGTAATGTAAATAAAGAAAATAAAAGAAATACTTTAAAAAAAAAAAGAATCGACGTTAAAATTTTTCAAAATAAAGATAATGATCAAACCAAAAAAAAAAAAAAAAAGAATTGCTGTGGTCATGGTGTCTCTTCACAGCAATAATACCCTATGACAGTATATATGTATTTTGATATACATTTATATCCTGAAATGGTGACCATCATTTCAAACTAGCTAATGAATCCAGAGCTTCACATGACTTGTTATTTTAGTAAAATACTGAAGATCTACGTTCTCAGTATATTTCAAGGTTACAGTGTGAACTGGTACTGTGGTTAGAATTATTCCTTAAGTTACAATCTAGTTGACTTGTTTCTCTGCTTGCCATTTTTAAAGCCTCCTGTTATGTTTTAGATAAAATCCGAATGCCTCGCAGTGATGTTTTGGAAATCGGCTCAAGCTCTAGCTCCCTCGCTTGCCGTCCTGCAGGCACGCTGGTATTTCTGTACCAGCCTTAAGTTGCTTCTTCCTACAGATATCTTCCTACAGATATCTGCAGCTTGATATCCTCATCTATTGTGGATCTGCTCATCAAACTTTCTGGTTGCTTCCTCCACTTTCCTTTGTGACAGAATTCTATACTATTAAAAAATAACTTTTTTACTTTTTTGTGTTCTCATATAAGCTCTATAATAGCAAGGGCATTCTTTAAGTACTATAACTGACAAAAAAATTTACCTGATAGCATAGATATTCACTGTATAGTATTTATTTTAGACACTAGAAACTAAAGCTTCTGGTGTAATGGTTTCAGTGGGTGATATTAGTAATACCCACACACCTAGTAGCCTAAACATTTATTAGAAGAGTTATGACTCTGATGGATACTTCAGGGGAAAAACCATTGCTTTGCCTGTTTCAGCTTCTTGAGATAACTGTATTTCTTGTCTTCTGGCTGTTCCATTATTCAAAGTGTACCACTCCATACCCTGGGTCCAGGATCCCATCTCCTGATTTTTATTTTTCCTGTGTCTTATAAAGACCTTAGTAATGACATTGACTCCACCTGAATGATCCAGGGTACCATCACTCTCAGGGTCCTTACGTTAGTCAACTTTACAATGCAGAGCTTCTTCACATAAGGCGGCATATTCACACATTTTGGGACATGGGTGGCATGGAATAAGGGGAACAACCTTCACGGGAAATTTCATCAGCTCAACATCAAGTAGTGAGTAAGTAGCAAGGATTAGCTTTAATGCTAATCATTTCTTCGAGCTGTCATACAAATGCTACTGTTGATGGTTTCCCTTAAACTTAAGATGTACCACCACCTACCAAAAGTGATAAAAACTGAAGGGAAGACTGAGGTCTGGTGCAGAGACATCCTCGGTTCTGCCTTGTGAGCCCGCTTCTCTATCGGGCATTTTGACAGCCTAACACAGGCAATCCTCCTCATTCCAGAGAGGGGGGGGTCAATGTACAGACTCTGTATGCAAATAATGTACTAATGAACGCATCACTGGCTTTGTCAGAAGCAATTGCTTATAGGACTAGGAACTATGTGAAAGAAATGGTATGGGAGCCTCTGACATCTTCTAAACACTTGCTTTTCAAATTCACTCCCATGTTTATTATCTCTGTCATTTTTGATAAAGAGATTGAGTGTGTAGAGTGAATTATCCACAAGTCCAAGTGAAGAAAAGAAAGGTCAAGCCTGATCCAGGCACCGTAAACACCACACCCTTTCCTGTATTCTCAAATTCCTGACAGAGCATAGGAGCAACTCCCTGCTGAATCTTTGTTCATTCCTAATAACTATGACAAGGAGGTGGGAGCGGGGCGGGAAGGAAGCATGGAGCACTGGTAATTGCCTTCTGAACTTTTCCGTTAGGTATTTCAAAGGCCAGACAGGGGAGTGGGCAGGTTTTGTGAATTAAGCTCTTTGTGAGGGTTAGCTTGGTACCTAGAATGCTGTGACTAGTGAATACATTTAGAAACAAATCAGCAACATTATTCATTTCTTCTATGAGATTACATGGTATTAAGTTGGGGCAGAGAAGATAAGCCCAGGACAATACTAATAGCAGAATTCTGAAGGAGACCAGGGGAGCGACGCTTGTCATCAGTCTCCACGCTCTGGTGGGAATGATGGCTTTTGATGAAGTAGTTACTGGGTGGTAACCTTTACTCAAGTCATCTACCAGGAATGGCTCAGAAGGCCTTTTACCCCAATGTAATCTCTGACCTCACCACTCTACTCCCCTATCACCACCAATATATGAGATTTTCACATACACCTAATATATATTGAATCTGTACAATGAAATAAACTGTTGAATTCTCAAAGTGTGAGATTATTAAAAAAAAAAAAACTAGTTTTTGGCCTAAAAAAAGAAAAATATAATTATGATAAAATATGTTAAAGTATTCAGGAAGGGTCTTTGTATATTTTCATTATGATAATGGGACCATTATAAAGGTCATTCAGGGTAGGGTGGTAAAGTCTGCCTCTGATGGGGAGAAGAGATGGAGTCAGGGAAAGACTTGAGGGGGAGTTGGCTTTTAAGGAACATTTAGATTCCTTAAAATTTGGCCTGAGGAGATGGGGAGAGAAGCGTGGGTGTTCCCAGATCGGAGTACTAACATGAGCAAAGGTGCAGAGATATGAAGAGAAAAAGAAAAAAAGGCCTGTACTGTTTCCCTTGAGTCACCTACCACACACCCATCTCCACTCCATCACTCCCATGGAACATTCCAAGGAGCCACTGTGTGCCCGGCCGTCTTTTCTCACAAGAGCCAATCAGACCTAATTGAGGCAGTAGTGGAAAAATAAGCAGAGATATGATCCATCATTAAGTTAAAACAAAACAGTTTCTAGTTTTGTGTGTTTTTCTTACCTTCATAAGCCATAGAAATAAAAACATGAGGTAAGTAATCAAGGGGTAAAATACAAATTCTCATACTTGCATTTTCCCCTCATTTTGTATTATTTATCCATCAATTAATCTACAGTAAGAAAAAGCCCGTAATTGGGGAATCCCCTGAAAGATCACATCCACAGACGATTAAAAGTTAGACCTCTAAGACTTTATTTAGCTGCATTGCAAGCTTACCCAGGGATAAGTATCATGGAAATACAGTATTTCCAAGTCTAAATGTCAACGTGAGTGCAAAAATAGCTCACTGGAGTGTTTCCCTCAAGCAAAACAAACCTTTCTCCAAGGTCAAAATATCAGGGACATTCAGCGTTTTAAACAAGGACAGAAAAGTCTGCCATGAATCCCAAAATATTGGCAGACCTATGAAAGATTTCTAACTGGCCACCTAGTATGAGATTTTATTTTCAGTACATTCCTCCAAACAGCTGGACTCTGCATTAGCAATGAACTATCCTGGATGATCATCAGAAAGCAAAAACCATGAGTTAAGTTTCCAATAATAGAAATATAGTTAAGACACTCATCTTTTTAAGTTCACGGTACTTGTATTTCACCACTTCCCACACTAACGATTTTCCTTTCTCTCCATTTCAATTCTCAACCTTTACATGCCCCTAGAAGTCTGAGTTCCCTTCCGCTTAGACCTCATTACTATACCTTAGAATCTGAGGGACATTTGTGGTCATTTAATCCAAACTTCTAATCTCACAGGTAGCCAGCTGTGTGGGGTATCTACTGCAAGGTAAAGTGCCAGGGGCTAAGGAAGGAATTACCATGAAAACTGACCATGCCACGGCGAAATAACTGCATTTCTGCCTTAGAGAAGTCTTAAACGTTTCCTCGGAGATCGTTGATAATACATATAGAATAAAGCCAAGTGGGACAAAAGCAAAACTCCCTGCCCAGAGCAGGAGCTTTAATGTGTAGATTGCAGGAAATTATTTTGACTCCTAAACTGTAGTAAGGCTATTGCAGGTCATGGGATTTCAGACTGGGAATTATGCACTTGCACTGCAAAAATGTACAATATAAAATTATGTTTGGTAGATAGTGTATGGAATAGTGTTACTAAAAATTCATAAGGAGTAATATAAGGGTCCCTTGAAACTTGATTTGGGAAAATGAATAGGAGGAAGATCACTGGGGATTCCTGACGGAGGCTAACAGTATAGGTGCTCTGACTTCTAAAGGTGTTGGAACCCAAACTCAACAAATAAGGCCATTTTAGTAGCTTAGCAAACTCTCCAGTGAAACTTGGTTTTCCAGTTTCCTATGCTCGGCCACTCTTCAAACTTTGGATCAAATCTCTTCAGGTCACAAAGTAGCCTCAGTCTCATGCCCCAGCATCCTATATATAATCCTGTTTCAATCCTGGGTCTCCTTTTGTCATAGGCTCGGCTCACTCCAATTCCATCAAGGGAAGAAGGATTATCAAAGCTCATGAGGTCTTTACTCCTGAGTCACGGCAGAAGTAAACATCCAAAGTTGGGGCTCGCTGACTTTTGACTATGCCGCTCAGTGTTAAGTACAGTAGCGATTTCCTCAACCTTGTGGGAGACAGTCAAATAAAGACCCATTCTTTCTGCTCAGAACAGTGGCTTAGCCACAAAGCCTGCAGCAAACAGTTGTCAGCTCCTCTAGGCCAAAGCAGGTCTACCATGATAGACAGCGACTTGGGAGAGGGGCCTTAACAGCTTCATATCCTACTTAAATCCGGCGCTGTCAAGTGCATCTAGGCTGTGGGGTGGGGGAAGTTCTAGGTGGTCTTTAGAGAAGTAAGGAAGTAGCCTGTTCTGCTTGTCCTCTGGTGTTGACAGGTGTGGTTCATAACCACAGTAAACAGTCTAGGGTACTCTTAAGGCTTAAATCTACCCCAGATGCAGTTCTCTTGGCAGCCACTGAATGCTTCACCTCTATGTTTAAAGAATTTCCCAAATCAATTTATTGTTTTCTCAATTACTTTGTTTCATAACATGTCAGAATGTGAAAACCCCAGTGAAGGTAATGTTTGTGTTGAGGTCATGAGCGCCCTGCGTCATGAGGATGTAATCTGGATACCCTAAACAGTTTTCATAATTATATGTTCTAACAGTGTCCTTTTAGCTAGGAAATGATGATGATGCTTTGTAAAACCACATCTTCTTTTCTTTCTTATCCAGCCACTGTTTTTTTTTACTTTATGATAAGAAAGAATTAAAGACAAAAACAAAATGAGTCACCCCATTGCTACCACTCCCCTTTTGGTTCCCTTCCTGTTTTGCCCTTGGAAGTCGAAGGCCGTGGCTGCTCCACTCATTAGAGTCTTGAATCCACCTCAGGGCAAAGCACTAAAGAGATGATTCGCCCTCTCTTTCACAAATACTTATTACAGACACAGGAAAGATAAACACAAATCAGATATAGCTGTCCGGTCTCTCTAGGCAGCTATTAAGAATGATGAAAGAAAAGCATATTTATTGGCAGAAGAGACTCTCCTTAAAGGAAAATACATGTGTCTAATAACTATTTACTTTTCAGTGTATGGAAATGGGGGTGGAGGTCCAAGTATTGCTTTCTTCATTATTCGTATAGACAGGTACATACACAATGGGGATAAGATACATTACATTTAAAAGAAGACCATGTTCTCTTCTAAGGGCTGGTGTTAAGATAGCAGAGACAGAACCAGAAGAGGACTGGAGCTAAAAAAGAAATTCACATAGGTAAGGTGGGTGGGGAGAGAGTTTTTGCGTTACTTTCTTTTGCTAAGCACGAAGAATCTTGCCTCTGGTGCTAACCTTATTAAAAGATGGCAATTTTGAAACCTAGGTGACCTTATTCCATTGATATACTTCGCCTGCAGCAGCATGCATTATTTACATGGGAGCACATAATGTTCTTCTAGCAGAGAATATATAAATGAAATATTAACATGCAGCATCATAGGGAGTGCTTCTGAAGACGCTTCTATACATATTCATGAGAACACACAGAGAAGCACGCTGTCTTTACCTGGAAGACTCTCCAAGGAGGCTTTCCTCTGGGATTTGGTTTGCGGATTGGGTTTACAGGCAAAAACCTTCAGGAGGAATAGTGTTATGTCAAAGCACAAAGGAGCCCAACAACACAGGGGCCATCAAGAGAGGGTCCCTCCCAGACTGGAGGGGAAAGGCTGTGACTGTGGGTAGGGTCTGAATTAATAAAAATAGAAACAGGCCTCATCCTACATACTTCCTCAATTTCCTTTAAATGTTTGCGGTTATAGAACAAAGGACATAGAAAACTGTGTTTATACCTTGAAGCTAGATTGATTATTTCAGAAGTATATGAAAGGGACCCTCCAGGCTGCGATCCACCAGAAATAAAATTTTCACCAACCTGGGAGAAATTATGAGAAATAATACAACAGACTGAATTTTGTATTTAATGATAGTCAGAATTTTTATCTTTTATGTCTGTAGTCAAGAAAATAAATAGAAAATCGGTAATCTTATGTTACCATGCCCTGATTTATCTTCCTTTCTCAGCCAGGAAATCTTAAACCCAGGAATCCACTGGACTGTAATTGTCTCCTTTCACCAGTTACTCAAAATAGCCAGAAAAAGGAAACTGCACAAAGGGAAAACACAGGAAAAGTGGAATCAAAGTCAGAGGAAATTCCAGTGGTCTAGGAGGTACAGACACGAAAAAAGGATTAACCTAATAACAAATAAAACAGTATTTCCTGCGAGGTTGCAGTCAATCTCTTTTCTTTTCTTTTTATTTTAAGAAGGCCTGAGCACATCCTTGTCTTCAGTTTTCATGACAAAACTTCTCCTTTGTGCTTCTGTGGTTTTAGTGGAACGTTACAGGATCGAAGTGCCAGGTGAATGCGCAATCCCCTTCCTTTAGGAGGTATGTGACTTTAGTACAGCCGACTAAAAGGGGAATACATTTATTGTCTGAAGTATGTTTAAAATAATCGTAATTTTGAAAATTCTAAGAATTCCTGGGAATATTGAATTATTCCCTACTCTCAAAAAATAACAAGCCAGGGATTTGAAAACACTAAGAAACTTATCCCCTCTCCCATTGAGTTACAATTCTAAAATGTATTGTCGCTGAAAAATAGCTTTTTAATTTAAATAAAAACAAAATTTTTAAGAGAAATATTCATTTCCCCATATTTGTAATGCTAAGAAGCTTCCCACAACAGCTCGCACTGACAGCTTCAGTGGAAAGGGAGTGGACTTTCATGTTCATGCTGTGGAATACGAAGGCACTGCAAGGTGACGCTGGCGCTCTGAAGTTAAAGTTCACTGTTCATTTGCTCCATCCCTTTCCTTGCTCTTCTCTAGGTCAACAGGCACTTGCTCCCTGCTTGTTCTGAGTGGTTAATTCAGCCCTGGGATTAGGGACTCTATAAGGGTGGTTACATAGACTTCCTGTGGTATCCCTGCAGGGCACCCAGGTGTCATGGGCTTATGGACTCCCTGAGAGCGGTTATCTAGTTCTCTTACAATCCTATAGCACCCAGGCCCTAATCCTCATCTCTTTGCCTGCGTCTCCTTCCTTCACAGAGCAATAAAGAAAATGAACTTTGCTCCATAACCCTCTACCTCAATTTATAGAACACAGCATCGCATTAGTAATTTTAATATTTATTCTGTCAATCAACTGTGTTTTGGCAGGAGAGCTCAAATTAAACATCATAAATTAGATTTCATGTCAATTTATTGGTCTATACATGGAAATATCCTTTTCATATTTCACTCTCTGTTTGTATTATTCCACAATAAAAATTAGACCCATCTGCTTCTAGCATATGGTGACACATATTTAGTTGGAGACAAGAATAAAAACCTACATTAGGGGGAGTGGCATCCAGGGATAATCCCTGCTCAGAAGGCAGAGGAAGGAGGATCACTGAATAATAATGAATTCTAAACCATCCAAAAGTACACAGTAAGACCCTGTATTAAATACAGAAGAAACTAGAAGTCAGAAGTTGGGGATAGACAGGTCTACACTTCTCCTTCTGCTCCTCCAGTCCCTGTCTCCTCAGTCTCATCCGCAGATCTGTAGCAGAAACCCTGTTGTGGTCCCCTTTTCCTCTTAACCCTATCACCAACAGATTACCAAGGCCTTAACCTCCAGCCTTCTTTCCCCCAACTCATCCTGGTAGCCCAGCCTCCAACACCAGCAGGTGCCTCCTTTGAACACACCAGATGAGTATGCCAGGAAAACAGGCAACACATAGCCAACACAATCTCTGAAAAACCTAGAGAGGGAACAAAAACCAAGGAACAAAACACCCACCCAAACAAAGGCAAATCCAAAAATCAGTACCTAAACCTACAACCATCCCAAACCCATGTGGAGGGCAGATACGAAGGGACAGGGAGATGAGTGCAATTGGTGTGCATGATGTGAAATTCACAAAGAAACAATTAAAAGTTAAAAAAAAAAAAAACTAATATCTTAGTTTGGGTTGAGTTGCTGTGAAGAGACACCATGAGGATGGCAACTCTGGTAGAGTAAAACATGTAATTGGGGTTGACTAACAGTTTCAGAGATTTAGTTCAGTATTTTCACAGCAGGAGACATGGCAGAGTACAGGCAGACTGGAGAAGAAGCTGAGAGTTTTCTATCTTAATCCAAAGGCAGCATAAGGAGACTGAGTGCCACCCTGGGCATAGCTTGAGCATTGGAGACATCGAAGCCTGACCCAAGGTCAAGACCAAGAACTCTTAGCTCATTCCCCAACACCATGTCTTCCTACATGCCACAATGCTCCCTGCCCTGATGATAGTGGACTAAACCTTTGAACCATAAGCCAGCCCCGATTAAATGTTTTCTTTTTATAAGAGTTGCCGTGGTCATGGTATTTTTTTTTCACAGCAATAGAACCCCTAACCAAAACAGCCCTTTTGAGCATATACTCAAAGGATACTCCAAGGACATTTGTTCAGTCATGTTCATTGCAGCTTTATTCATAAAAGTCAGAAACTGCAAACAACCTAGATGTCCCTCAACAAAAGAATGAATAAAGAAAATGTGGTCTGTTTACACAATGGAGTGTTATTCAGATGTTTAGGGTTTTTTTTTTAATGACATCATGAAATTTGTAGGCAGATGGGTGGAAATAGAAAAAAAAATCATTCTAAATGAGGTAATCCAGGTCCAGAAAGATAAATATGGTATGAATTTGTTTATATGTGGATATAATATAATAATATGAGTCATTAAGTAAATGATAGGCAAGCTACAATCCATAGATTCAGAGAGCTTAGGTATAGTGGAAGGGTCTAAGGTGGACATAATGGAAAAAAAATAGAATAGATTTTTATGTGTGGACTAAGGTTAGGTGAGATCAGGAACGGGAGAATCAGATGGGGAGGAGAAAGTAGATAAGAGATGGGGGGAGAGAGGAAGAGGCAGTATGGAGAGAAGCAATCGGAATTGAAAGGCATTTGAGAGATGATATGGGGGCCTATGCAGGGGAATCTTCCTGGAGAGATTGGAGGATATGAAGGATATGATATGAAGGAGATCCTAGTGAGATCTCTTAATAATGGGGGATACAGAGTCTCAGCTGGCCATCTCTTGTTACCAAATGAGGCTTCTAGTAGCAAGGCTGAGTTTCATTCAGTTGACTTGTTGGCCAAGGAAGGTCACGTGAAAATCCCTTAGCAATCCTGGCAGTTGCTAGGACAATAGGTTACTCTCTGCAAACTGATTGGGCAGGGCCCCTTGCTTAAGATGACAGCCATGCAACTCCTTGAACATCTCTGGAGATGTCAAGCCAGAGCTTACACGGAGCTTTTACCTCTACACCCCAGTCTCTCTGGTTCTGGAAAGTACTCCACAGGCTACCAAAAGAGAAATGTAGCCACAAAACCTTTGACCTACAATCTGCCCTGTCTGCAAAATATGCCAGGACAATGATGGCACAGAACTTGTGGGAGTACCTAACCAGTGTCTGATTTGACTTAAAGCCCACTCCACGAAAAGGAGCCCATACTTAACACTGGTTGGGTAACTAAAAACCAGAAACTAGATAGCCCAGAGACATGGAGTAAACCAAACACTACCTGTCTTTATATATATATATATATATATATATATATATATATATATATATATATAACCTCCATATGATATTCTGCTATACTCATAGATCAGTATCTTATTTAGTTATCATGAGAGAAGCTTCCTCCAGCAGAAGATGGGAACAGATGCAGAGATCCACAGCCAGAAATGATGCTACTTGGAGAGTGAGTCTGAAAGGGATCTCTCCATCAAATCCTTCCCATCAGAACTCAGGGAATACCATAGAAGAGAAGGCAGAAAGAATGTAAGAACCAGAAGGGATGAAGGACACCAGGAGAACAAGGCCCCCTGAATCAACTGAACAAGGCACCTCTGTACTCACGGAGACTGAAGCAGCAAGTGTGGGGCCTACGGGGGTCTTCACCAGGTCCTCTGTGGATATATTATAGATTTTAGTTTAGGAGTTTTTATGGGACTCCTGGGTGTGAGAATGAGCCGGTCTCTGATTGCTGTGCCTGCTCTTAGGGCTCTTTTCCTTCAACTGAGTTGCCTTGTCCAACTTCAGTATGATGGGTTTTGCTTCATTTTATTATTATTTTTTATTTTGTCACATTTGATTGCTATCTTCTAGAAGCCTGTTCTTTTCTAATGAGAGACAGAAAGGGAGTGGATCCAGAGTGGAGGGAAGGTGGGGAGGAACTGGGAGGAGTAGAGGGGGATAATATAATCAGGATATACTGTGTGAGAAAAAAACTCTATTTTCAATAAAAGAAAAAAATCTGAAAATTGTTTAAAATGTAAATCATATACCAAATATACTTATAAGCTTTACACACTGTCCTAATGTTGAATCTATTTAGGCAAAAATAAAAAATTAAATATAAAAAATAGGAATCAGAAGAGTAATTTTGAAGACAAATTTTAAAATTACAAGCAAATCTACTGGGTACTTTGAAAACCCCACCAGGTTATTTGTTTCCTTATAAGTAAGAAGAGAATAAAATGTAAACTGCATATCACACATTTTAGAAATTTTAAGTTCCGTCAGCTAAGGAAGTGTTGGGATGCATAGCTGCCACTATTTTATTTTTCTCTCCCCCATAATCTTCTTTTAAGTGCTTTACAGAGCCTAGCCTCATCCCCGATGCCTTAGCTATGGGCTTCCCATAGAGTCTGACCAGCACATAAAGGACCAGGTTCACATTCCTCTCCTGTCATCCACAGACCGTAATATCCAGGTTTCTTTTCTTCATTGGTCTCTTGCTGGTATGTCCCATGAGCTCCTCTCTTTCTGATTATCCCTAACTATGAATAATTCTCAACATTCTCGCTGTATTTCTTCTACTCCCATTCTAACCAGTTTTTTACAAATCATTTCTTTTAATCACATGCCTACATTGATCGATGACTCAGAACTCATACCGCCAGTTCAAAGCCCCCCCCCTTTCACCCGGAAATGCTACGACCAGTTACTTCCTGGGGTCTTTTCTCTAACATAGACTAACTACTCTGAAGCCAAAGCGTTCCCGTCTTTCCTAAATCTTGTTCATTGATGTGTTTGGTTTCATTGTTGGGAATTGAACCCAAGGCCTTCCTTGTGCATGCTAAACCCTTCATTACTTCCGTATACCCAGCCCTCATTTTCCTACATTGCTGCCTTGAATGAATGCGACTACCACCCACCCTCTTGTCTAAGCCAACTGTCTATGCATTCTCTGGGGCCATAGCTCTCCACTTATATGTTATACAATCCTAACTTTTTTTTTTTTTTTACATCTATGTTATTCTATATAAAATGCCTTCACTTGATTAATTTCCATCCCACCCCACTACTTTGGCTACACAACAAACCTTGTTTGTCTCTGTGCCTTGAGTGCTATTTTCTACGTGTCCTCCCTTGTGTCCACCCCCCAAACCAGGTCCCTCCTTTCACATTCTTGCTCACCACTATCCTCCCGCATAGCACTCACTGTGCTTCAGTGGAGAGAAGTACAGAAACAAAAAGAGGACACTTAGTAATAAAGTAAACAATTCAATAAAGCTCCAAGGCTGATTTTAAATAAGCACACTGTGTTACATAAATTATCCAGGCTGCTTCTTTATTAAAAAATAAAAATAAACAGGCAGTAAAAAACAATCAGATATGATTGTATAACAGGATTACCTACCTGGGAAGACTATTCATAGGGTCCGTTTGTGGAGACTTTGAGGGGAACAGAAGAATTTGTTGAAAAGAGCTGAACAAACCTTAAGCTCGAAATAGAGAAAAATTTTATAGCTCATCTAGAAATATAGGTGTTATGTTCTTTCTCTAATTTCCCAAAAGGAACTCTAGAACAAATAATACAGTTTCTTTTTTAAAAAAAAAAAAAACGTAATTTTAAATTGTAGTTTGTCATTAAGTAGATGCAGAAATTCCAGCTAAACAGAAATACTCAAGATTTCTTTTATTTCGGCATCTTTCAAAGAGACTTGCATCTGCACAGTTCAAAATAGAGAGGAAGAACACGAGTGTCTGGAATCCTCTGAACACGTCTTCAGTTATACCCTTGTAAAAGAATTTGAATGTGAATTATGGGACGATGCGGGAACATTTTCATTCTTTCTTAAGGGTTTATTTGTCCTTGAAATGTGCATTTGAGGTTTTTCTTATTTTTCATGGGGGGTTGGAGGGAGATATTAAATATTTACTTTTTAAGCGATTAAACAAATAAAGAGAAGTCCACATTAAGTGGGAAACCTTAAATGAAACCAATTTTCAGTGTCGGGTATGGTCGCCAAGGTCCTGAGGTACCAAGGTCTCTCTGTCTGGCACTGCCACACTGAAACCTTTTAAAGACTTAGGGCATTAACATCTCACAAAGACTTCTCTGCCTTAGTCATACAAAATGTTATTCTGAAAAGGCTAATTTATCAGATGCTAAGGAGATGATTCAGTGAGTAAGAGCACTTGCTATGAAGAGGACCCAAGTTTTAATCCCCAGCACCCATATAAAAGCATATCTCTATATTTCCCCAGTTTTTCTAGGTGGAGATAGGTAGATTCATGGGACTCACTAGCCAGTCAGCCTGGCAAAATAGTGAGTCTCTTGTTCAATGAGAGTCCTTTTACCCAGTAATATTAATAATAATAACAATGAACAATGTATAGATCAACAGAAGAACACATTGGACATCTTTCTCTGGCCACTGTATGTCTCACTATGGGCACTACCATCTGCCTACATGTGCAAATACACTACAATACACACACACACACACACACACACGGTAGGGAGAGAGAGAGAGAGAGAGAGAGAGAGAGAGAGAGAGAGAGTGAGTTCTGAGAAAATCCCAGAGGGAAAAACAGCATCAATGAATATTATGAAAAACCATGGGAAATCGTAGAAGCAATGCTGTCATGAAGTAGCCCAGGTCTGAAACAAGGGGAAAAGCCAGTAATTGACCTTTGGCATACTTCATGTCTTACATGATTTTCCTATGAATTATGCAGAAAAAGTCACCTTTAGGAGTACTTTTTTCTCCTGCTGTGTTGTAACTTCCACAAGTCATCACACCCAATCATTTGTTTATATTAACATACTAATATTTACATAGTATATAATATTTAATAGTTAAGACTAACTTCAGCCTTTTGTGCAGAAAATATAGAGGACAAAGCTGGGCAATGGTACAGCCCACCCTTTCCAATTTCAGATAGTCATAGGAACATCTTCCAAAGGACCAGAGTTAGGACTTAGCAAACAGCATCTTTGGTTGACAGCGGAGAGGCTGATGGAGAGACAACAGGAGATTGTGAGATTAAGGCCAGTTTCTGGAAAGAGAAGCTAAGAGCAGCTACTGACAGTCTTCTTTGACACTAGCATGAAAAGATTTTCACTGAGAAACAGAATACAGCATTTTGAATAATAACAGCTCTTTTAAATAAAGCATATGACATCCATCCCAGGTCCTGCTCACTAAGGGTCTATTGATGCCAAGTAATTTGGATGAGAGATGAACTTTGGGTACAGTGCCTTCTGTCTGTCCCAAACAGCTTTGTCAGATTGTCCCTGGACTGAGATACTAAAGTCTTTCTTCAAAACGCTGCACAATAACTCTTTGCTGGTTGACCCTGGGAGTGACAATCAGGCTCTGTGTTCTTCCTCAAGGAATTATCTTAATCAGTCTGCGTCGTCTTGCATAGCTGCCTCCTCTCACCAAGACTAATATTCTCTGTCCAACCACTTTGTTCTCTTTGCTCTGACAATGAAAACACTTTAAAGGTTCGCTAGCCAAAGAGACTGTTCCTGCCTGCAAACCACAATGAAAACAGATCTGACAATTGTGCAGAGACTTAAAAACTCTTCAAGCAGTATATATAGGGAATGTCACTGTGTGCCCCTGGATCACTGCACCTCTGAGACCCTCATCCTCCTCACTCCCCTTCCCATTTTCAGCAATCCTGTCTAACAAGGAGGTGCAGCCGAGTCCCTCCTCAGGAGTTCCCTGCAGCTGAGGGAGCATATTGATATCCTCCTCCCCACCCCAAACAGCCTGCCTCTGTTTTGGATGGCTCTAAGGGCCATGCTGTCTATGAAGCTCATGAAGGTTGAGCTGAGATCTCAGCTGCAATAACACAGTAAACCGGTTTTTCCTTCTGATCCATTCTGCCTTCCTCCCTTTCTTATAGGTCTGCATTTCATCCATCTCAGAGTCAGCTTCAGAGAAACTAATCATGTCTTATGAGTTGTGTTAGTTCTATTCACATGTGGAAACAGGAAGTAAGGATTGAGAATGGATTATGTCCCTTATGAGAAAATTATCTAACTCATGATTATCTAAATTTTGATTTTAATTATCAGTCACTTTACATTTATAACAATGCATAGTTTAATGACGAGTTTACAGGGGAGATGTAAAGTCAATGCAAGGTTTTATCCAGGTTTATCCAAACTACAGGTTTTATCCTGATTCAAGTTTTACTCAGTCTTGATCTTGTATCTTGTTTTCTAATTTTAGAGTAATAATTTTTTAATATTTTGATTTTTAAAAATTGTTGATAATCCACCTTTGGTCCCTTAACTTTAGATTCAATTTTAAACATGAAGACACTTGTAAAATTTTCACGGTTGACAAATGGGACCTCATAAAATTGCACAGCTTCTGTAAGGCAAAGGACACTGTCAACAAGACAAAAAGGCCACCAACAGATTGGGAAAGGATTTTTACCAACCCTAAATCTGATAGAGGACTAATAACCAATATATACAAAGAGCTCAAGAAGCTGGACTCCAGAAATTCAAGTAACCCCATTAAAACATGGGGTACAGTGCTAAACAAAGAATTCTCAACTGAGGAATACCGAATGGCTGAGAAACACCTCAAAAAATGTTCAACATCCTTAGTCATCAGGGAANTGNAAATCAAAACAACCCTGAGATTCCATCTCACACCAGTCAGAATGGCTAAGATTAAAAATTCAGGTAACAGCAGATGCTGGCGACGTTGTGGAGAAAGAGGAACACTCCTCCATTGCTGGTGGGATTGCAAGCTTGTACAACCACTCTGGAAATCAGTCTGGTGGTTCCTCAGAAAACTGGACACAGTGCTACCGGAGGACCCAGCAATACCTCTTCTGAGCATATACCCAGAAGATCTTCCAACTGGTAATAAGGACACATGCTCCACTATGTTCATAGCAGCTTTATTTATAATAGCCAGAAGCTGGAAAGAACCCAGATGTCCCTCAATAGAGGAATGGATGCAGGAACTGTGGTACATTTACACAATGGAGTACTACTCAGCTATTAAAAATAATGAATTTATGAAATTCTTAGGCAAATGGAAACTTAGAATACCCAAGATACATTTTGCAAAACACAAGAAAACCAAGAAAGATGACCATCATGTGGATACTTCATTCCTCCTTAGAATAAGGAACAAAATACCCATGAAAGGATATAGACACAGAGACAAAATTTAGAGCTAAGATGAAAGGATGGACTATCCAGAGACTACCCCATCCAGGGATCCATCCCATCATCAGCCACCAAACCCACATACTAATACACATGCCAGCAAGATCCTGCTGAAGGGACCCTGATATAGTGGCCTCTTGTGAGGCTATGCCAGTGCCTGGCAAACACAGAAGTAGATGCTCACAGTCAGCTATTGGATGGAACACAGTGTCTCCAATGGAGGAGCTAGAGAAAGTACCCAAGGAACTGAAGGGGGATGCAACCCTGTAGATGGACCAACAATATGAACTAACCAGTACCCTCTGAGTTCGTGTCTCTAGCTGCATATGTAGCAGAAGATGGCCTAATCGGCCATCATTGGGAAGAGAGGCCCCTTGGTCTTACAAACTTTATATGGCCCAGCACAGGGGAAGGCCAGGGCCAAGTAGTGGGAATGGGTGGGTAGGGGAGCAGGGCGGGGGGAGGGTATAGGGGACTTTCGGGATAGCATTTGAAATGTAAATAAAGAAAATAATAATAATAATAATAATAATAATAATAATAAAATAAATAAAATTTTAAAAAATTTTCAAGGAAAGATTCAAATAGACCTGTTTTTGTAGGTCCAAACCTCCCTACTTTAGAACACTCAATGCCCCTGTAGCTGGATGACCTGATAGATGGTCAGTCATTAATGCTCTGACTCCAGTCATAAACAGAGATTCAGGCTGGCCAATTAGGGCATACCATCTCCTTGGCATGGTGATTGGTGAGTGTTGAGCTAGTGACCTAAATAGCACCATTCTGACTCCCCGCTACCCCTCTGGGATTTCTCCACACTTCCCAGGGAGGAAAGTGGAAGAACCACAGAGCTTCTTAGGAGGGACCTTTTTACTCTGGCAGGAGTTTCACAGATGGAACAAGCAATTACTGAGTACTTGGAGACAGCCTATAGTCAATGGCCCAGCCTGCCTTTTGGATTCCCCAAAGTTAAACAGCAGTAAATTCTATCTTATTCAGCCTGTGTGAGTTGAGTTCCTAGAGCATACAAAGAGGCCTAGGCCTGAGGTTTCCATCCCCACCTAAGATCTCATAGCATTTCACTGAGAACTCAGGTTCCAGCATCTTTCTTCTAAAAATAAAGACAAAGACCACTATATCCCGTGCTCAGGTGAACTTTCCTCTACCATTTCCCATCCACCCATCTTTCTTTTCTATGTGGTCCCTCAACTGCTGCTATTCTCTACTTGGCCAGTGCTTAAACTTATTCACAAAGCACTGCTGCCAATTTCCTTGAAAATGCCACCTCCTGCCTTCTGACCTAAGCCATTCTTTTGTCCTGAGATTTGAGTCCTGCTGTGTTACATTGTCATTGACTTATCATTTGCCTGTGTAAAGCTGAAATTTCAACTTGAAACTTCAACCAAAGGACATGCTTTTCCCTGATGGCAATTTTTCCAAACTGCTGACACAATGCATAGGGGGGGGGGAGGAATAGCCTGTATACTGCTAAATTTGCAGACCTAAATCTGTTGAGGCAGCAAATATCACCCGGCTCACCAGAATAGTAAAGGAAATTCAGTACTGGGACAGCTAATTGTGGAAGCCTGCCATTCAAGGGCATGACAAATAGGCTTCACGAAGTCTTTAGCATGGTATTTGTATGCCATTTTGAATTAGTCCTAGGAGAATTGCCACAAGATCAGCCTATCAACAAATGACTTGTGTAGCTCTAGAGTAAAATTATTCTGCGACTGACAAGCTCATGGCTCTTATTATAAAGCTAATTTAAGTTGATGCTCAAGCCATTTGTCACCTGCTGACATGTTTCAACGTGCTCACGTGGAGTGAGTGAGGAGTCTAAAATTGAACCCAAAGATCACACACAGTCATAGCTCTTTGGTAGTCCCTGGGGAAGGAAGCTTCGAAACTTATATAAGACATGACTCGTATCTGATCTGCATAAGTAGTTCTTGGTTACAGAATTGGAGGATGCTAGAATCAACCAGAGAGCACGTACAGGATCTCTAGTGTAATTACTTTGAAATGAAGTGCAGGGAAATGCAGTGATTAACTAACTCCAGGTTCCTCAGCGGGTGAATGTCAGAGCCATGTGCAGATTCTGCTCTCATGCCTACATGTGGGGTTATCTTCCTGTACATGCTCTCCTCCCACCTCAAAGATTTATTATTTTTAATTATATGTACATGTGTGTGTACGGGCACAAGTCCTGATGCCTGCACAGGAGTCAGATTCCCCAGAGGTAGAGTTACAGGTGACTGTGAGCAACCTGATGTGGGTGCTTAGATTCAAACTTGGGTCCCCTGCAAAAGCAGTTCTTAACCACTTAGCAACCTCTCCAGCCTATTATCGATTCTCTCTTATAAATGTTGTTTCACCATAAGCCTTAGGTTTGTCCAACATCTTGCTTTGATTGGATGAAAAGAACACGAAGTCTAAGATCAGAGCACTCGGTTGTGAATCCTAGATTTGATGCTCTCCATTTACATTCAGAATATGTGAATATTTATTGTACTTTTGAGACAGGTATTGTAGCCAAGGCTAGCCTCAAATTCACTATATAGATGAAGATGACCTTCAAGTCCTGATCGTCCTGCCTCCAACTTCAAAGTTCTGGGGTTACATGAGTATGTCACTATTCTCAACTTAAATGTTCTTTTTCTTACAAGAAGGAAGAAAGAGACAGAGTTTCGCTATATAGCTCAGGCTAATCCAGAAATTAGAGTCCTGTTGCTTCCATTTGCAAAGTACTGGGGTGGTAGGCATGCCACAATGATGCTCAGCCCAAAGCATGAAACCTTTCTGGCTCTGACTTCATTTTTTCATCTGTCTCATAGGGCCCTAACAAATGCAAAGGGGAAACTGTTTATTAATATATGTTCTGATCCCAGCTAGCTTGTCAATTCTAGACTAGTAGGGAGTAACTCAAAATTAAATACCTTTGAGTTTTATCAGAATTCTGTTTCCACTATTGTACTTGGCAGTTTTATGTCAACTTGACACATGCTAACGTCATCTGAAAGAAGGAAATTCCTTCATAAGGTCATGCTGTAGGCAAGTCTGTAAGCATTTTCTTAATTACAAATTGATATTGGAGGGCCCAGCCCATTGTGGGTGGTGCCACCCCTGGGCTGGTGCTCCTGTGTTCTACAAGAAAACAGGTTGAGAAAGTCATGAGGAGCAAGCCAGTAAGCAGCACTCCTCCATGGCCTGTGCATCAGCTTCTGCTTCCAGGTTTCTGCCCTATGTGAGTTCCTGTCCTGATTTCCTTTGATGATAAAGCCTTTTTTCCCCAACTTGCTTTTTGTCATGGTGTTTCATCACAGCAATAGTAACCCTGATAAAGAAACTATACCTTGTTGTTGTGGTAGCCATTAAAAAGAAGAAAGGAAGGGAAGGAGGAAGGGAGGAAAGGAGGTAAAGGAGAAAGAAAGGGAAGGAAGGAGAGAGGGAAATGAAGGAGGGAGGGAATGAGGAGGGGAAGGAGGAAGAAAGGAGGGAGGGAGGAAGGAAGGAAGTGTAAGTAATTATGAATAATTTAACAGAACTTTTTTGTTTTATGAGACAGGGTCTCATCATGTATTTCTGGCTATCTTAGAAGTGAGAGAGTTCCCTCTCTCTGCTTCTCCACTGTTAGGAGTCTCAGGTATGCACTACGATGCCTGGAAGAAAAACCACTTTAAATAATCTTGAAAAACAGCACAAGTCTGTAAAACTGAGGACAACGATGATCCTAGATAGGAAAAAAATGGCATCAGATGGATGTTGGAAGGAGATAGAAAATGGGATTGAAAACAGTAAGAACATCAAACTCGAGAAGTCGGAGTTCCGTAAGAAAGACCATCTTTGCTCCGGATCACCCAGGCTCCAGTCCGCGCTGGTGAGAGTGTGGACGGCAGAAGCGACACAGCTTCTGGGACAGACCCCATTTTCCGGGCACCTTCCCCGCCAGAGGAGAAGTGGTCACCCGGGAGGGCTCTCACTGCCTGAGCTGGTGGGGGAGTCATCTTTCCTCCGGGTTGCCCAGGCTCCTGTCTACACAGTTGAGAGCACAGACTGCAGAAGCGACACAGCTTCTGGGACAGACCCATTTCAGGCTCCGGACACCCGGGCACCTTCCCTGCCAGAGGAGAGGTGGCCACCCAGGAGGGCTCTGTCCTCCAGAGCAGATAAGAGAGCCATATTGTGTCCAAGGTCCTCAGAGACTAGTCTTTGCAGGTGAGTGTGCAAACTGCAGAGGGGACACATCTTCTTAAACAGGCCCCATTTCGGGCCTACATCTTTGGCCAGGAGGCAGGTCTGAACGCCAGAACTCTGTGCACCTTCCCTGCAAGAGGAGAGCTTGCCTGCGGAGAGTACTCTGACCACTGAGACTCAGGAGAGAGCTGGACTCCCAGGACTGCTGACAGAGGCTAACAGAATCACAGGAGGAACAAGCCCCAACCAGAGACAACTAAAA
>NC_034594.1:117619533-117627727 GCF_900095145.1 Mus pahari | reverse complement strand
GGGGGAGGGTATAGGAAACTTTTGGGATAGCATTTGAAATGTAAATAAAGAAAATATCTAATAAAAAAGATATATACAAAAAAAGAAAATCTCTAATAAAAATTAAACAAAAAAAAAGAAAGGAAGAAAGAAAGAAAGAAAGAAAGAAAGAAAGAAAGAAAGAAAGAAAGAAAGAAAGAAAGAAAGAAAAGAAAGAAAGAAAAGAAAGAAAGACCAGTAACAGAATAAAGAACATTTGGGTTCAATACAATTTTTCAGAAACTGTAAATGAACATAAATAAATAAAATCTGAGAACCTGACTTGAGTCTTAGGCTACCAATGTGTGATTATCCATAAAGTAATCAAAGGGAAGGATCTGATTCTTTCTAATTCCTAATTCCATCTAATTCCTAATATCCACATACAGGCCATTTATTTACAGAAATCCAAAGAATCTATTCAATTCTAACAATGAAAACAAACTTTCTACACATTCAAAACCCATCCTGTATAGCCTCATTTTTTTTTTCAGGAATTTGATTATTCAGGTCTATATCTCTTCACTGTTATCTTCCCAAACTTTTGTGTTTTCAAGACTAATTCTCAGCAAAAGAAAGTGCTTCAGTTCCTTAGCAGTAAGGTTCCTAAAAGCCCAGAAGGTTCTGTCATGGTTTTTATTTCTGTCATGGTTTTTATTTCTGTTTATTTCTAGCCCATGTGTCAAAGATGGCTGTTTTTCATCTTGCTGTTAAGCACTCTGAATTGAGTGTATCATCTACAGTCAAACAACGAGGCCTGGGTGATTTCCTGTGCTTGGTCATGGGAGATTTTGTTTAGTGCTAAGATATTAACCACCATCATGCAGATCAGCTTCACGTTATTATTTCTTTTCCAGGTGTAGATGAACAGTGGAAACAGTTCACATCGCTGTTACTGCAAAGAAAACTAAAGTTGCTTTCTCTACATTGTCAAGTTAGAATGTTGATTGTAGAGCTGGTAAAATAATTAAGCATACACAGATGCACCAAGACAGGATGAAAGTACCTGAATCTATTTTGAGCCAGGGACAACTCTCAACCATTTTTGGTGGTGTGAGCAGTTCGCACGCATGAGGTCTCAGCTCACTATAAACAGAAGCAGTAGCTCTGACTTGTTTCTATGGTTTCAAATCACTGCAGATGGCATCTGTGCTGTGGCTTACATTAACACCTCCTGCTAGGACTCTGGTTGCAACACCCTCCTCCATTCTTTAAGAGCCACTATCCTGCCCTTCTGAGTTTCTGAGCACTGTCTTTCTTCTTTATGTAACCACTGCATTGAGAAGGTGGCTCCAATTACTGCTTGACATGCTTATAATCAGTGCACAGCAAAAATATTGGTGTTGAGTTGATAAACTATCTAAGTGTTATATAAGAGAAATGTAAATTTTCCCTTTCAAGATTCAAGCATTAAGCTGATTCTTGACTCAGTACCACAGGTGTTTAGTGAGTTCTCAGTGATATAATTCCAATCTTTTGTTAATATGATATTCTGCTACATAACCATTCACTTTAATCAGATAAAGATTCAATGGGATACCCTAGATGTTAAGCTGGTCTTGAATGAGCCAAAACAAAGATTAGATGAATTGATTCTGAATGTACACAGAATAAAAAAAGCTTCTGTATTCTGAACCCAGTCTTCATTCCACAATAGATTTATAACAGACATTACATGGACTAAGAATTACATTGGCTCCTTTGGTTCCTGGGACTTTACACTTGCCCTGAATAAGATCACCAGTTTCCCTACAGCAATAGCCTATGGATGACATAACATGGGAGATGTCTTGGCCTCTTATCAATTGACTTTTGAGGTCCAAAGTGATGGCTCAGGAGAAAAAAGCACTTGTTGTTCTTGAGGAATACCCTTCGATTCTCAGCATCCACACAATGGCTCACAACCATGCAGTTCCCGGGGCTCAAATATCTCCTGAACTCCTTAGGCACAGGCACACACATAATACATACATACACACACACACACACACACACACACACACACACACACACACACACACATATATGCACAAGTAAAACACAAACACACATATATACAATATGAAATAAATTTAAAATAAAATTTAAAAACAATACAACTGGATTTTATTCTTTAGTACTATGGGCAAAAACCAGGAATGAGTGTTGGGCCAATCTGAGTACATGACACATTGAGTCTGGATTGTCTATGTAATGCCTATGATGGCTAGTAAGCCATCATTTTATATAGCCCAGACTTTAGGAAATAAACCTGAGTTCAAGAGTTTGAAAGATGCATCTCTAGACAGCAATGAACCCGTTGGGGTTGAATAGATTAGTCATAAAAAGTGAGTCCACTAAAAGTCAGGATAAAACCCTAGAGAACACACACACACAGAAAAAGGGGGAGACAATGAAAGGTACCAAAAATAAAAAATGGAAAAGTAATAGTAAGATATGATGCCAACAAAAGGGAAAATAAGCATGAATAGGCATAAATCAGTGTTGTACTGCATGTAGAAAGGTAAGTGCTGTGTTTTGCTGGAACTTAAATGGTAAGAGTAGACTGTGCTGTTGAGGGAGACAGGACACAATATGTAAAGTATCATCATGTCATACTGTTGAATGCTGAGCTTCTTGTTAATAATGAGAACCCATTAGTTTTAAAGTAAGAAAGGAAATATACAGTAGCTGGTACTGTCCTACTTAGAATGTTGCAGTCCTTATGCATCAGCCTTCTCTCCCTCTCCCTCTCCCTTCCTCTCCCTCTCCCTCCCCCTTCCTCTCCCTCACCCTTCCCTCTACTCCCTCACCCTTCCTCTTCCTCTGCCTCTTCCTCTCCCTTTCTCTCCTGCCTCTTTCTCTGGCTTTGATGGAGTTTTTCACTGTCTTTGAATCTTCTCTTCAATATAGCATAAAGAACTGGCCTAGCTGACTTCTAGAAGTCCTTTGGATCCTGTACAGCTGTTTTTCTCAGACTGTATGTTTAGGTATCTCACACCAACACTTATTTCTATTCCTTGAATACTAAAGTCGTAAAATGTATAAAAGAAATAAAAAAGGTTAATTACAGATAGTTGAAAAGGTCAAAGTCAGTGAATTTGGACATCATCCAGTTAATACCTTTATTTTACAAGTGATGAGTCCAAGAACTAAAGAGTTCAGGCAATTGTCCACTCCCATGCTGACAGCAGCCAGGAATCAATATTTGCACACAGTAGTTTTACTTTATTGCTCTTACAACTGGAAATTTAAATCTCTGTCTCAAAGGAGCTTACCTCATAGGAAGAGTGAGTAAAAGTTATAGTCATTAAATAACTTAAGAATAATTTTAAGGAAATATATAGTTAACACAAAGGTATGGGTCTCCCTCAAGCTGGTTAATTGGCATCTAATAGTTACTCTGATGATAGCAATTTCTAAACCTTCAGAATTCAATTGAAGAGTGAGGGAAAATCCAAATAAGTCTTATGTTTACAGATCACATACAACACAAATTCAGATTCAGTTTGTTTCTAAGTTATGTCATCCAAGAACATCCTATCAGTAAGAGAACAAATCCAAATTAAAAGTGTAGACATCATCTTCACAAGACAGGACAAACTGGAACTAGGCCTGTGATGTCAAATTTAAGGACTTGAGACTTAAGGACTGAAAGTTTTTTCCATGTTGACTGATATTGATCAAATAAACATGAACAAATTAAGATAGGTTATTTAATTTTAGAAAAAAAGTAACATCTATCAAATTTGCAGAGAAATCATGCTATTATTTCTAAATATAGCATGAAGGGTATCATGGAATACAAAGAATATCAAAGGGGAAATATTGACCCACTACACTGAGTTTCTAATTGCAAATGCCTGCTGTCTACTTTGAAATATCTTGGGTCACCTCACACTGGAGAAGCAACACTGAAGACAGTAAGTTAAAATCAGCTGAACATCTCCCTGGAGACTTGTAAAGAGGCTCCCAGATGCTCGCTAATCACTTACAGTTAGACTCGCTCCACTTATTTCAGTTTAACAAAAGTTCTTGGTGTGTCCCATTCACAAGCCACTGTAAAATCTGAGATGTCACAAAGACAAATAAGACAGCAATTCCATCCTCCTATTTTAATCAGAAAAGAATGGGATTTTAAGTGGAGTAGCATTTCTTGAACTCCTCTGGGTATCTGCCATACACTACAGTAAAATCTCACAAGGTTCTTTGACATACTTGACAGAAGAATGTGATAAAACTCGGTGAGGACAACCATGCCAGGCTCATGTCTGCAAGCACAATATGTCAGGGTTTGGTGTGCGCGCATGGGACGGATCCTAGGTGGGTTGGCCATGGCTGTCCTCTGAGAGGCTCTACCAGCATCTGACTAAAACAGATGCAGATACTTACATCCAACTATTAGATTGAGGTTGGGGACCCCTAAGGAAGAATTAGGGAAAGGACTGAAGAAGCTGAAAGGGATGGCAACCCAATAGGAAGAACAACAGACTCAACTAACCCAGGCCCCTCAGGGCTCCCAGAGACAAAGCCACCAACCAAGGAGCATACATGGGCTGGTCCATGGCCCTGGTGTTGGCATTCCTTCTAAGATCTTCCCAACAGTTACCTGGCAATAGCCAGGTAGGCCTGGCTTGCTATATATAAAAGGCTGTTTTGCCCCCTTCTTGATCTCTTACTGTCTCTATGCCCCTTCTCTCCCTGACCACCCCCCCCCTCTCCTTCCCTGTCTCTACTCCCTTCTCATGCCCTAAATAAACTCTACTCATCTACACTATACCCTACATCTGGTACCTCAGGGGGAAGGAGGAAAGCCCACCTGAGCATGGACCCACCGGTGCACCCCTCCACCTCACCTTACCGCACTCTGTAAAATGTATCCTGGCTCTTTTTATAAAACAAAACACCTGGGCACATGCGTAGCACAAGTCTGCCTCGTCTGGCCTCAGTGGGAGAGATGGCACTCAATTCTGTGGAAACTTGATGCCCCAGGGAAGAGGGATGCTGGTGGGGTGGGGGAACAACCTCTTAGAGGTGGAGAGGATGGGGTAAAGAACTCGGGGAGGGGGGGACCAGGAAGTAGGGCAACTTTTGGAATGTAAATAAATGAAATAATTTATTTAAAAAACACACACACACACAAAATTAGATGGGATGATTGCTCAGGTGCACAGGAGCCATAGAGTAAGAGCTGTGATTTGAATCCAGCTAGCTCTGTCCCAACTGCAGTCGCTCTTTACCATACCACATTTGTCTATAATAAGTTTATTAATCATTGTACAAAATATTGGGTTTCATTATGATAACGCATACACATATCCCACAGAAGTAAGTGATCCTGAGAACTGAAGCAAAGTGTGTAAAAACAAGATAAAAGATAACTTAGAAACAAATTGAATTTATAATATGAATAGTCTGCAAACAAGAATTACCTGTATTTTCACTAACAATTCAATATGGTATTAGTATATATATATGTGCATGTATGTGTATATGTATCTATTGGAATAATTAGTGAAAATACATATATAATAGTAAAATACCTCTGTCATTTCCCTCTTTATTTTTGGAGTCAAGTTCTCTTATGAATGTGGAGCCCACTGATTGGCTAGACTAGCTGAAGAGACTCTGACCCATCTGCTGTCCCTGGACCCTAGCATTAGGATTATAGGCACATGCTGCTGTGCTGTCACACTCAGTACTTACACAATAGGCACTTTACCCACTGAGCCATCTCCCAACGTGCATGTCATTGTACTTTGTCATATTCCCTCCACTATGCTCTCTTGTCCCTGCTCCCCACTCCTGCTTAGTCCTACCCTTCCACAGTCCCCTCTGCTTTTATGTTGAGTGTATACAAAAGAGAAAACGTATGCTATTTATTCCACACATCATTACCTTCTCTGATTCCAAAAAAAAAAAAAGAAAGAAAGAAAGAAAGAAAGAAAGAAAGAAAGAAAGAAAGAAAGAAAATCATTACCAGAGAACAGAAGTAAAAAAAATTACAGATAAAGTACAGAGAATAAACTTCCATCTGGCAAAGGCTCTATAGACCTCAAGCAGAAGGGGCACCATTTAACCAGTAAAGGCTGAGACTGGGGTAGAAGAGTGGAGAACAGAGCACATGTCTAGCTCTATTGTCCCTTGTGGGGCTGAGGACAGAGGGAGAAGATTCCACTGAGAATGCTGTCTTGAGACTCAGGATCATTGGGCTGGGTGAGGAAGATGGTAGAGGAAGACATTGCTAAATTTGATAGCAATTCTCTTGAATTTGAGGATAGTTCTCATGAACACTATCCTTTCTATTTTTGCTCTAATTTCAATGTTAAATGTTTTATATATATATATTTCCTGTCTCTCCACTCCCTGCCCCCTGTTGGTGATATGAACTTTCACTTAAAAATGCTCTCCTGGCATGATATGACTTCATCTACCACTCTAAGTCCTACCTGGTCTTGAACTTTGAACCTTCAAATGTATGAGCTGAATAAACCTGTTGCTACTTCCTAAGTAGCCTGTGTAGGTGTTTTATTATAGTGATGGAAAGATGACTAATAGAAGCCTCCACCTTATTTTACCTCTGCAAAGAAAACACAAATCAACAAGAACACAGTGCTTTTGCACAAATACAAATACTTTGTATAATCAAAATAAAGGTTTTCTTATGTTTCTTATGGTAGGTGTCTAGCTTAAGTGGCAAAACACTTACTTACCTGTCATGTATGAGGTTCTAGATACAAACTCCGGCAGCAGAAAAACCTTTTGGCCTTATTTTAGATTCAGAGAACCAGTTTATGTTGTTTATATTTTTAACCCATACTTTTTTTAAAAAAAAAGGTTATTTTGTAAATTAATTAGAAGAGAGTTTTGTAGTCTTCAAAGAATGTTTTAGAGCAGGTTTTCTCCCCTGAGTCAAGGCGAAGAGCACACGCGCGCGCGCGCGCACACACACACACACACACACACACACACACACACACACACACGAGTTCCTTGTTTTCATCCTGGCACAACAGTAGTTTTCCAAGTACTGACAGTGGTAGTCTGGAGCGACTTCCTGGGCCACCATCACTGTTTATGCTGCGTCAGGTCCCACCTAGAAGTTCCCATTTTTTCAGTATTCTGGAGGACCCCAACTGTTATCTGCATCCAGGAAAGAACTAGAAGCAAACTAGGAAGTGTTCTCTGTAAGTTCCACATCTTCCCTGAATATTGAAGCAGAACAAAAAATTATTTAATGGCCATAGAGTATATCCTAATTGTTGTAGTGATGTCACAAATTATCACATGATTATTGTTTGTAGTAAAAAGTCATGGCCATTAAAGACTTCTGATAAACTGTCTTTCAGTGACATTTAAGCCCTTTATCCTTTAATCTTCCATTCATACAGTAAGTTTTATTAAGAATCTACAGTAAGCAGCAGACTAGCCTTTGGTCAAGAGCACAGACTATATTCAGGTCATGGCTTCTCTTTCTGTTGCTTATTTGAACTTGCTTAGATCACTTAGCCTTTATAATCCTTCACTTTCTTATTGGTAAAAACAGGGCAATAGTCAAAAGGCTATTACAAACACTTAATAGTTGATACGGAAATTAAGTAGATGTACAATAAACAGATAGAATATGTTTATATATTCTACTTCATACATATAATCATTGGTAGATAGAGAAGTCCAGAAATGCTTTGTAAAGCATGGGCTATAGCACTGACGGACACAGATACATTTTATCTCCATGTAACTTATATCTTAGTTAGAAAACGAAAATGACAGACATTAGCCTCATAGATACTATTGATAAATTCTCTGTTCTTTTTCTATATATTTGAATTTTTTGTTTCATTTTTTTTTTGTTTGTATGTTCAAGACAGGGTTTTTCTGTGGAGCCCTGGTTGTCCTGGGACTCATTCTGTAGACCATGCTTGAATTCAGAGACCCAAGCTGCCTCTGCCTTCTGAGTGCTGAGATTAAAGGCATGTGCCACCACTACCCAGACTATATTTGAAAAGTTTAAATCCATAATTGTTTCTTCTTAACATTGCTCTGGCACTCAGTTTAGAATACAAGCCAGGCGTGGTGGCGCACACCTTTAATCCCAGCACTCGGGAGGCAGAGGCAGGAGGATTTCTGAGTTCGAGGCCAGCCTGGTCTACAGAGTGAGTTCCAGGACAGCCAGGGCTACACAGAGAAGCCCTGT
>NC_034594.1:117615187-117619358 GCF_900095145.1 Mus pahari | reverse complement strand
AAAAAGAAAAAGAAAAAGAAAAAGAAAAAGAAAAAGAAAAGGAAAAGGAAAAAGAAAAAGAAAAAGGAAAAGGAAAAGGAAAAGGAAAAGGAAAAGAAAAGAATACACAGACAAAGAGAAACAGTCTTGGTTCTCCTACAGCTTGGCAAGATTTCCCGGTATGTTCATCAGAACACCAGGTTCAAGAATGATAGCCAATGGAAATAGTAGTTTCACGGTCAAATAAAATCAGGAAACCTCAGGAGCTAACATCTAGATTTATTCAAAGTAAGAAACTGGTTGGTCAGGACTTCTTGGCGCTTTAGCAATTAGTTAACTTTGTAAAACCTAAGAGGAAGATGAATGTCCAGTGTTTCCCACATTTCCCAAGCCTTTTTGCTGAACATTTTTTTCTCTGTTTTTTTTTTTTTTTTTTTTTTTTTTCAGAGTCTGCCATCTTCCACAGAACAATGTGGACATGAAGTAATGCCCTAGCTTCTGGCCTTACGTCAGAGATTCATGCAAGAACTTGTCCATATGTAATTGAAATTAAATTGGGATAACAAACATCTTTAAACTAAATGTAAACCTGTTAAACACAGCTATTTTCCAACTGTATTGTGCCGTACTGAACTAGAAAACGCAAACTGTTAGCAGGGCCAGGACAGCTTTGACAGTACACACTACTTAAACACTGGATATCCACTATCATAATTGTGTCTGAATTTTTAAAGTCTACTACTATTGAAAAGTTGTGAACAGAGGAGTCTCAGGCAGAAGTTGCTTGGCAAGACCCAGGTTCTCAGCCTCCATGCCTGACCTACTGAATCAGAAGGTAATAATATAAAGCAACCATAATGATAGCTGCCTTTTATTAAGCACTCACTGTTTCCAGCACTCTGCTAATTGCTTTACATGACATACTTCATTTCATCCCTACAACAGCAACACAGTGAGTCAGCTACTCTTATTATGATGTTTAAATAAGGATATTGACTCGAAGTTAAGACATTCTAAGGTTGCGTACACACTGTATAATAAATCCTTGTTTTTATTCATTTACCTTTGCTTTTATCAAATTATTAGTAGTAAGATTTTTACAATATTAAAAAACCATATATAGAGCCAGAAACTGCTTCCCAATCCTTAAGAAACCCAACAATTTTAAGTGAGAAAAGAATAAGCTGTGAGATGAATCGGAAAACAAATTGCTTGCCAATCTTTGTTGCACAAAATGAACTCAAAAGCACGTAGTCCACCGGCAAAAAGAAGTTATCCCACCGTGTGTGGTGAGAGAGGCCACTCATTAGCAGAGAGCAAACTCCAGCTTCCCTGTACCATCCAGGCTATTTCTATCCTGCTCTGGCAGTACCAGAACCCTATGTCCTAGATGACAACACTTCTAAGTGAGGGTTGGGATGAAGAAAGGAGTTGATCAAAGAAAAAAGAAATGTGGAAGGTCTCAGGCACCATCAGCTCAGCTTCTACTCCATCCTCCTGTCCAGAAAATTCTTGAACATTGACAGAAAGTCCTATAACACCAAGAGCAAGGAGACCATGTTTCCTGTAGCATCAAAACACTCACTTTCCATTTCCTGAGAAGCTTATCTCCAGCACATATTCATAATCTTGTTTGGTAAAACTCAGTCTGATCACTCAAGGAAAAGAATTCTTTCCTCACATAAGAGAGAACCACATTAGACTTCCTTTAGTGTTTCCCTTTTTTTATAAACTATGGCACCAATTCTTCCTTAAGAATTCTTTAGATGTTAATTGAAGTAATGGAAAGCAAGCTATTGCAAGTGTAATAATTTGCATGTGAAGACCACAATTGTAACAAATCAGTGGAGCATAATAAGCACAGTAATTGAATCAAAGGTGCCTCTTCTGGGACAAATAAATCCTGCTTTGTCATTCATATTCCTTAGTCGAATAAAGCACTCAGTTTTCTCCTTGAAACTAGCACTGCTAATCTTTGAAATTTTCCTTAATTTTTTGAATTTTTGAAATAATTAAAATGATAAAATGGCCTTTAGAAGCTAGGACAAGGCTGTTAATAGTTCCCTAATTTTAAAAGTTTCTTAAATGGACAAATGTTGGTTTTTTAACAAGGGGAAATCTATCTTTAAGTAAACTGACAGTAGTGTTTTCATGACTAAAAAAGTTTACTCCATTCGATGGCTACATCTCTGTAACAGGTCCCCAGACCTTAGTAGGCCCCAAGACCTTAGCACAACTGCCTCCATGATGGAAGTACCATGCATGCTGTAAAACTCAGTAGACAGCACCACCTGCTAACACTAAGACAAAGGCTATGGATATCAAACACCATAGTTAGGGAAAGTCTCCAAACGCGCTGACCCTGCCTTTTAGCTTTGGTAGTTCTGCTTTGGGCCAACGCTTCATGTTAACTGACATATGCCAAGCCAGGGCATGGTTTGTGTGCTTAAAAGCTCATTCTGAGAAAGGCTCAGGACTATATGGGAATCCTGAACACCCAATGTAGTTGCCAACCAGCTAATAGTTTCTTTCTGGTGGCTTAAACCCATTTCTGAGCAGTCATCTCTAGATAATATCCCACAACAACTTCAAGAGGTTATCCAAGATAAACAGGAAAATCCATTTCAGTTTTTAGAACGCCTTAAAGGTGCTTTATTGTAGTATACCAATGTGGACCCTGAGAACAGAGTGTAAACAACTCTTAATGACTCACTTCTTTTCCTAGAGCTACCCTGACATAAAGGCTAAACTAAAAAAATTGGAGAGGGGACCCCTGACTCCACAGGCGGAAGTCCTGGTGCTGGCCTTCAAAGTGTACCATGGGAGAAATGAGAGGGTCCGCAAGCAGAAGTATAATATGCTGGCAAAGACTGTCCTACCAGCCCTAGCTGCCACCCCGAGCTCATGGTCCTCTACCCAGAGACCAGCGGGCACCTGTTACAGGTGCAGTCAACAAGGTCATTGGGCCAAAGCCTGCCCTAATCCTCGCAAGCCGAGGGGGCCATGCCCTAGGTGCCATCAAGAGGGACATTTGGGCTGTTGATTGCCCCATGTTACGCAAAACAGGGGGCATCACTCCCAGATGACCCTCCAAGCGATCTCTTAGGCTTGGCTATGGCCAACTGACAAGGCCCAGGCTCCTCTGACCCGACCTCTGCCATCACGAACAGAGAGCTTAGGGTAGACATCATGGTCTGTGGGCGGCCCATCTCTTTCCTCTTGGACACTGGAGCCACTTACTCGGTCCTAACGGAGTTTTGGGGGCCCACATCTCCCTCTCGTTTTCCTATTGTCGGGGTAGGACAACCTTATTTCCCATATCAGACCCTACCACTTAATTGCGTTTTTTTAGGGGTGTACCTCTCACCCATTCCTTTTTGGTAGTGCCCATATGTCCTGTCCCATTATTGGGAAGAGATCTCCTATCTAGGCTAGGAGCCTCTATATTCGCCTGAACCCAAGCTCACCAGCGCACCAGCGGTTCCTCTGCTCCTCCTTCTAGCCAGCCAACCTACTAACAATACCATGTCATTCCCTTTACCAGCCTCACAGGTAGACCCCCCGAGTCTGGGACATCCAGAACCCCTCTGTTGCTAAACACCATTCGCCTGTTGTCATCCAATTTTTGGACCCTACCAGGTATATTACCCAGGCTCAATGCCCTCTCTCCCCAGGGCCTCAAGGGACTCAAGCCTGACCTGTTAATAAACTCCTTCGCCCTACCTCTTCTCCCTTCAACACCCATATACTGGCAGTAAAGAAACCCTACGGTGCCTATCATTTATTCCAGGATCTCAGATGTATTAACTCTGCAGTGGTGCCTCTTCACCNGGTTGTGGCTAACCTCTACATACTTCTTTCTACTATCCCCTCAAGCACTTCCCACTTCTCAGTTCTAGACCTTAAGGATGCGTTTTTCTCTATTCCTCTAGATGTCNAGTCACAAAACATATTTGCTTTTACCTGGACAGATCCTGATACCCACTTTTCTCCCCAACTGACCTGGACTGTCTTACCTCAGGGACTCCGGGATAGCCCACACCTGTTTGGGCAGGCCTTGGCTTCTGACCTATTGTCTCTGTCTCTTCCTAAATCTAAGATCATAGTTTATGTAGATGATGTCCTTCTCTGTAGCCCCTCATTAGAAATCAACCAGACTGACACCGTGGCTCTTCTGAATTTCCTTTCTAAT
>NC_034594.1:117604090-117613423 GCF_900095145.1 Mus pahari | reverse complement strand
ATCTCGTCTCTACATTCCAAGTACAAAAATTTCTAACTAAACTGTCAACCAGCTCCTGTTACAGGATTACCAGCCGCTGCCCACAAAGAAATCACTGTCCATAGAAGAANCTGATTCAGACAATTGCCATACAAACTCCGATGGTGAAAACCAGATATACCCTGAAAATTGACGATGCCCTTAAGCAGGAAGTAGCTTAAGAGACACGATACCCCTATTCGCTCTTCACCATTGGTTTCCCCTCTCTTTTTCTCCCCTTCTTTTTATAATAACAAGAAGGGAGGAATGTTAGCACCAGGATACTCCAAGCCCCGCCTAACCATGTGACCCTTGACCTGCACTGCCAGGACAATGACCTTCTATCCCACAATCCACTTGGCTCAGTTCCTGCCCTCACTGGTGTCATTTTCTGTATAAACTAGGAAGCCATCTTCTCCTTGCTCTCTTCGCCCTTTTCTCTTCCCCTTCTTCTCTCCTCCCTCTCTCTCCTCTTCTCTACCCTTCTACCTGCTTCGCTGCTCCCCTATTCCCGCATAATATACCTCTCCCACATGGAACACCTTGGCCTGGTCTGCTGCCTGGTTTATCCGCCCAAAATATAAAACTTGGCATCACTGATTATTTTACTACAGAAAAGACTCCAAACATATTTACACAAGTACTAAAAATGCTATCAGAGCTAGACCGGCCTGGGTAAAATTCTGATTTTTCTCAGTTGGCAGCTGTATGACTCAACTAAATCCACTTAACCAAGCTTAATTTCTTTCTGTGTTAATTAAGAACTGTAATGCTAGTCACATATACTTTCATAAATAAAAAAGGACAAAAAAGTAAATAATCTACACTGTATGCTTAAAATGTATTTTCTCTGGTGATTCTTCTAATGAAATCTTTTCATTCTCCTCCATAAAACAAAAAGAGCTGGCTCAAGCTGTACCTCTAACGATGTCAAACACAGGTGAAAAGTAGCATGTTCCCACAATCATTCAAGGTGGTGTGTGTGTGTGTGTGTATGTGTGTGTTATCCCCAGAGTATAAAAGTAGCTATTGTGATGACTCAAAAGTGAAGCATTCAGAATTTTATTCCCTGCAGTAGCAATAGGAAGTTATTCACTCTCTTGAGAAAATATGAAATCCAAAACAGCTTTTGAAGATTGCACGATATGTATGTTGAACACTCATCTGCGTAACTTTAGGAAACTGACACAAATTTGCCTTTCTTTGACTTCTGCATTCAAAAAGCTTATTCAATAAATGAATTATTCTTCCTGAAAATTAGAGACGTAAAATATTTAAAATGGTAAAAATCATGTAATCATGAAGCACAGGATTATTAGGGAAAAAACAGTACAATGTTGTTAATTACCAGGAGACTTTGTTTAACAATAACTGGCTTGCTACTGAAATAGCACCACTCTCAAAAAAAAAAAAAAAAAGTCTATTTCTTTTTTTCTCTCCAGCAGAGATGGAAATAGATTTCAAGAAGACAGTCTACATAGGAAAAGGCTGGAGACTGACTCTGTATAAACAGCACTGCCTCTGAGGAATGCATTGTGTAGATCTGACCACAGCAGAGCACAATGAATTAGCAGTCTGGCCTGTGCCTTTGAAAGAAGTCATATGTAAATTCTAGATAGGACACAAACTATGCCAACTGCCAAGAGGGAGCTAAAGAACAGTATGAGACCTAAGGAAACCTGGAGCTCTTCAGGTGTCTTTGTTTGCTTGTTTATAAGGTGACAGGAAGCAGATAAGGAAGAAAATATTTGAAATGGCTCCTGAGATATAATGAGAGTTTACAAAAAGATTTGAGGGAGTGTGGAAAGTCGAATTGGGGGTATGGGGTTCTTCTCAGAGGATTTCAGCATAAGACAAGCTTAGAGGAAAAATAATGAAGAGTTCCTCTGGGAGCTAATCCAATACAAATGGAATGTGAGACACAAGAAAAAGAGGGGCAGCAAAAAGCTCAAAAGGGGAGAGTTGCTGTTGCCATGCTCACAGCATGTGGCTTATTTGGTGTGTTGGAGAGACTGTTTCAAATGTCAAATGTGTTCGAAAAAAACTTCTGTGACCAGGGAAGCGAATCAAATAGAATAAAACAAACCACAAGGAGCAAGTGCAGGAAGAGAATTAAAAATCAAAACTTTTATTAGTTGGACTATGGGTAAACTATTTCCACTGATGATGAGCTTAAGAAACAGTAAAATAGAAGCATAAGTAACATTTTTTTTTAAAATCACTTTCAGCAAATGCATACAGCACAGATTTGATTTGATTAATGCACAGGGGAGATGGCAACCTTACAGTGTTACTAAGGCTCTACCAGTTTAGGGTGGTGGCCATGGAAATGTAAAGCAGGTGAGCCTATGAGTCATTTCAAAGGTGAACTCACTCCACAGGGCAGCCACAGAGTGGAGGAGGAGAAGGTAAAGGACTACTCAAAGATGACTACATTTCATTTTGGGTGACTACTTGCCAGTAAGGGAACAAGTACGTAAGGAGAGAGACTTGAACATATTTTGGGCCATGACACACTTGAGATTACAGAAGAATATCAGGATGAAGAAGTTCAGTAGGTTGTTAGACAGGAACTTAGGAGAGAAACTAGGCCTTGGGAATTATCTAACAGATGAGTGAGTTAAACCTCTGAGAACAGAGGAGACTAACAAACACAGCAGAACATCAGTTGAGAAGTAGCAAAACTATTTTCCTTTAAAGATGCAGAATGTCCGCTTATCTTACCCTAACAGAAGTAAACATTTTGCTCTGCTAATTCTGTGTTTGGGAGAGCTGCATGTGGGTTATCATTTAGTATGGATGTGTGAATGGGGCTTGGGAAAACAGAAGACAAATGAAACAAAGCATTTCATTCAGCATTTGCTCACTGGCTTGCACAGGACCCTGTATTCTCCCTGGGCACAGTTAGGAGCAGTGTATTTACTGATACGAAGTTGTGCTTCCAGGCTCAATGGGAAATAGGTTACTATGACTCTCAAAATGTCTCACCCTATGTGTGGGCAGATTGTGAGAGGATAACAGAATGGTCCTAAGGACACCGTGGGAAGGACAGGTAAGCTGAGATGCATGAGTCACAGAACAACTCTGTCATCTTTCAACTATGTTAGAACGTCACCAAGCTGAAACAGATGGAGACATCAATGGACCAGTCACTGAGGTGGGAGGAACCAGGAGGGGAGGAGAAAATGGGGAAAGGAGATGTTAACATATAAGTAGTTAGGTTACGCATTTTGCAATTTTGTTGTATGACTATACAAAAGCATGTTTTAAAGTAGCTTTGAGGAGCCACAGGAGAGGCTGTTAACCTCGACCAAGGCAGGTGCTTTCTCTTTCTCTGTAAATAGATCACATATTTGGAGGATTTGATTCCTTTATTTTTAACATATTAGCATTTTTTATTAGATATTTTCTTTATTTACATTTCAAATGCTATCCCGAAAGTCCCCTATACCCTCCCCCCACCCTGCTCCCCTACCCACCCACTCCCACTTCTTGGCCCTGGTATTCCCCTGTGCTGGGTCATATAAAGTTTGCAAGACCAAGGGGTCTCTCTTCCCAATGATGGCCGACTAGGCCATCTTCTGCTACATATGCAGCTAGAAACACGAGCTCTGGGGTTACTGGTTAGTTCTTATTGTTGTTCCACCTACAGGGTTGCAGCCCCCATCATACATAAGTGTAAACAAACACCAGCCTTAACTCTTAATAACCCTGATCACCCACTGAAACAGAGATGGCCTACAAAACAAACAAAACAAACATAAAACAAAAACAAAACAAACAACAGGAGAAATACTTATTTTCTCCCACTGTATGATTCTGATATTGAGGTTCAGCATCACAGAAATAGCCCAAGTCCTAATGTAGCACTTTGGAATGGATCTGGATCCCATGAGGTCAACCACTAATTTCAGTATTTGCTTCCCTCTGCTTTCTTCCCAACACATTTGCCAACTGTTTCTTCATTACTCCATCTTTTTGTAACCAAGCAATCCATACATTAATTGGACAGAGTAGTGGAAAATCATTATTTACAAGCAGAGTATGTTTGGAAAGGTAAAGCCCTACAAACTGATGTCATTGTTAATGTGAATGCACTATCCTAGTGTAACAGGCCTTGAAAATTATAGGCTTTCCTTCTTAGAAAACCAAGGAAGCAGACAGAATACTGAAACACGGGTTGGGTAAAAATGAGCATGGGTGTAGAGTGTAGAACCTGGTCCCTGACTGCAAAGGCTCTCCATCTATCTCTCTAGTTCAACCATACCTGAAGGTCAAAAGAGGAATGTAAGATATTCAATCCTTTAGCAGAATAAAAGAAATAAATGAATACAGAATGGCTGTTCAGTCAAAGAATTATTTGAATCATAGAGATAGAACTAGCTCTGCAGTTAAGAGCAAATACTGCTCTACAGAGGACCTTAATTTGGTTCTCAGCATCCACATGATAATTCACAACCAACTGTAACTCCAGCTCCAGGGAAACCCATCATCTCTGGCCTATAGAGGCACGGACACTCACATGCATGCACCTATACACAGACACAGACACATAATTTAAAAATAAAAATAAATCTAAACAAATTTTGGTTCTAAAAGGATTGCTAGATTAAATTAGATGTTCCTCAAAAGATTTGTGTGTTCTATGCTTATTGCCCAGAGTGACGATATTTTTGTTTGTTTGTTTGTTTGCTTTTCCGAGACAGGGTTTCTCTGTGTAGCACTGGCTGTCCTGGAACTCACTTTGTAGACCAGGCTGGCCTCAAACTCAGAAATCCGCCTGCCTTGGGATTAAAGGCATGCACCACCATGCCCGGCTCAGAGTGACATTATTGATAGGTAGGATCTAAAGGGAGAATTTTAGATAACTGGGGTCATATTCTCTAAGGGGATAGAGGGGTTCCAACCCCTTCCAATTTCTCTTTGTTGTCTAATCATGTACTGAGGAGTTTGGTTCTTCCAGACAGTCCACCATGATATGCTGCCTCACCATGGTCCCTAAGGGCCCAAAGAGTCATAGACTTAAATGTCTAAATGTCTAAAACTCTGATATAAAATAAACATTTTCTTCTTTACAAGTTGATTGTTTCAAGAATTTGTTATAGCTGGGCTTGATGTCACATGCCTCTAATCCCAGCATTTGGGAGGTAGAGTAAGGCAGATCTCTGTAAGTTCAAGGCCAGCCTGTACTACAGAGAGTTCCAGGCTAGCCAGAGCTACATAATGAGACCTTATCTCAATAAAAGCAAAACTTGTTATAGTGATTGACCTTAGACTGTCAAAGGGTCTATTAACTGGCAGCATGAACCATTACAGCACACATCCAGCCGTGACGAACAACAGCAGCAAAAGCAGATTAGCGTTTTCATACAGAAAGACTTTCAGAGATAGACCATTCCAGGGTTGATGTAGCAACTAGTTCTTTCTAACTTCTGGTCCTGCATTTTTTAGCCTTCAGATCAACAATCAACCCACAATGCCATATCAACATTCCAGGTAGATAAGGAAGGAATTCTGAACAAACCCAAAACCCAAATTAGATAAAGATCAAGTTCAAGTTTTTTCTTATAATGATCTAAGGAAAATAAATGAATATAAAATACAGATGCTTAATGCTAAGATAATCTGAATTAAAAGGTAAATATTAAATAACTTGATCAGAAAAATAATCAAAACATCTAAAAAGGGGGCTGGTGAGATGGCTCAGTGGGTAAGAGCACCTGACTGCTCTTCCGAAGGTCCAGAGTTCAAATCCCAGAAACCACATGGTGGCTCATAACCATCCGTAACAAGATCTGACTCACTCTTCTGGAGTGTCTGAAGACAGCTACAGTGTACTTACATATAATAAATAAATAAATAAATAAATAAATAAATAAATAAATAAATAAAAATCTAAAAAGAGCAGAGAACATACTACATACAAAAACATGTAAGATGGGGCCAAAGCCGTTCTTAATATGAAATCCCAAATCTTAAATATGTACATTGGTAATTATATTACTAATAAATGCTAAATTTGAAAAAATTAAAATATTTAAGATTTTAACTGATAAAATCAATAAACTAAAAAAAATATAAACAGAACTGATGAAAATCACTTAAAAGGGGGAAATAAACAAATACTTAAATAACTAAAAGGTGAGTAAAAGATTATAAAGAAGAAAAATAATTATAGCGATATGTGTCTGTGTCTATTTAGAGATATAAAATATTAATAAAACTGGCAGAGTTTCTTTTAAAATATTTTTATCAAGTATGACCTAAAACAGAAAACTAAATAGGTCCATATGTAAAAGAAATGAAGAAACTGTCAAAGAGTAATTCCTTTAAAAAGAATATTGTATTATTTTGTACAAGCCTATTTGTGCCAATGCTGATCAAAACAAACTGACAAGAACCACTTATTGTCTATTTAAACTGTTTTAGTCATAAAACTTAATTTCTCCGGTGACTTTATGGAAAAATGATTATTTCTGAGGCTGGTGTACAGACAGATATTCTGTTCGCTCAAAGCTTTGTCTAGAATATATCTTTCCCTGTAAATTTGTGGTTTTTTCTACATATCTTTCAGATCTCAGCTCACAGCTCAGATTCTCCATTAGGTAGATAATATCTCCTCTTCTATGGTTTAATTGAACTTTTCACTTTATTAGACTTAATGCCTTCTTATTAAACTTTTTGTGCTCATATGCACATGTGAGTGGTGGCAAGCATTAGGCTTCTTGCTCTACAATATTCTACTTCAGATTTTGAGACTGGGTCTTTCATTGACCTTGGAGTCCATTAATGGGTTAGACTGGCTCGGCAGCGAGCTCTGGGGATCCACTTGTCTCTGAAACAGACCAAACCGTCTATGCCCAGTGCTGGAGATCCAAACTGAGGTCTTAAAGCCTACCAGGCAAGCACTTAACTCACTGAGCCATCTCCCTAAGGCCAGATTGCTATTTATGTATTTATGAGTATTTCATGTCTCCCAAGCCTAATCTGCATGAACATAAAGATTGTATCTGTTGTTTGCACCACTATACAGACAGAAACTAAGTCACTGGTAATTACAATATATTAAATATGAACTGATCCAGGGAACACTAGTATAGCTATCAGCAATAGCTGAGAAATTACCTTAAATGGGTGTCACATTGCTGTCAGTCTGGGTAAGTGTCCCTTACTAGATTGGGGTGAGTCCTTGTTGAAGAACTCTCACTGTTTTCAGTATGCCACAAGCAGCAGCCCTCCTTGGCACAGACAGAGAGGCCTTATATTCTGGGTTATAATCCTGTCTAAGCTGCCTAGGAGCCATGCAATTCTCTATACACCTTTCTATATTTATGTTCTGTCTTCATATATTGACTTTTCAATTCACCTTTCACAGTGCATTCTCATTCCTTTAATTTTCAAGTTGATGAGATGCCCATCATTAGCCTCGAATGTTAATAAAACTTAGGAGACACAATTTTACTTAATCCCTATCTTGAGTTCAAATTGAAATGTCCCTGTCATTTCTCTCCCCTCGTCCCCTCCTCTATCAGATAAGCTGTTAACATACACTCCAAGAAGAAGAAGAAAAAAAATCCTTCATAGTAATGTTTACAGTGTGGCCACAAAACATCGCTATAAATGGTGCTTTGAGTGGAACTGAATCTTATAAACATTTATTCAAACTACAGAAACATTATTTGTGCTTATGAGGCTAAGTGCCTCTTATATACACTGGTCTGTCACATGCATAGGAAAGTTACTTATGCTGACGCTGTCCCTCTGGAGAAGTTACACTCTACTAAGTATTACAATCCCGCAGGTTTCACACACAGGTTCCAAAAGCAGTTGAGGAAACACCATCTTCACTCAGAGTAGCTAATAAATTAACTAATAATAAATTAATAAAAAAAATGAATGAGTAGTTGTTGCAGCACAGCTTCATGTCTTTTCTGCTGGGAGGATGGTCTTGTGACATCTGTCTTAACATCTATTGACTCTCACATGCTACATTAATTCAAACAACTAATGCTAATTCTAACAATAAGCTTTAGAATTGTCTATCTTTATTTAGAGACGTATCCAGAAAGAATTTGATCTTCATTTTTTAGTGAGAACATTTTTAAAGACACTGTTAAGGTTATATGTAAAAGCTTGGCATAGTGACTCATGACTATAGTAATCCCAGCAACTGGGAGTCTGAGGCAGGAGAATTACTGGGAATTCAAAGCCAGCCTGGGTTTGAATAGCGAGTCCCAGGTCTGTATGAGCTACAAAGAGTAAGACCCTGTTCTCAAGAGAAAAAAACAAACAAACAAAAACAAAAAACAAAAACAAAAAAACAATTGTCCGGTGGGCAGGTGGAAGAGGCCTGCCTGTTCCTACCCACTGCAGGCACCGCTATGAGCAACTCTATGGTGGAAAGATGAGAAAGAGAAGATGAAGAGTCTGTGCACTGTGAAAAAAGGTGGAACTGGAGACATGAGGGTGGTGAGGAACAGTCTGATATGAGTAGCCTGTCACCTGAGGCCATGGTGATAAGCCAGCCTGTACTACCACTGAAAGCTATGTCTGGTTCTGTCGCCATGCATTAACAGGGTTCTAGGTTAATGTCCATGGCCCATGTTATCACCAAAAGCCATGTGGAAGCCCCCACTGCCTGAGACCATGTGGATGTCCAAGGGCTGTGCAGAGCTGGCCCACCCTTCCCTTGCTGCAGTACTTGGGACGGCTCCCCCTGGTGGTGCATAAGTACAGGAGAACTGGTAAGCTGAATAACTCATGTACCACCTGGGCCCAGATCCAGGGCTTTGCATTGACTCACCCCAACATCTATCCCATCTATGAACTGCTAGAGCACAGGAAGGAACTGGTACTATACATCCCAAGCTGCAGGATCTCCATGACACAAGACAATAACAGGATAACTTGAGATGTATCCCAGTGAGCATCCAGTATTGAGAGTATAGTAGAAACCCTGAACTAGACCATGATTCAATACAGTGAACATTTGTAAGTAAACAGTGACATACCACAGCTTCCAGGTTTTTTGTTTTGTTTTGTTTGTTTCCTTGTTTGTTTTCTTTGGGGTGGGAGGTTGCAAGGGCAGAAGGCAGATATGAAGGGACAGGATTAAGGTGCATGATGTGAATTCTTTGTTAATAGGTGAAATTAACAAATAATCAAAAAAGTAGAGAAAGCCGGGCGTGGTGGCACACGCCTTTAATCCCAACACTTCGAGGCAGAGGCAGGCGGATTTCTGAGTTCGAGGCCAGCCTGGTCTACAAAGTGAGTTCCAGGACAGCCAGGGCTATACAGAGAAACCCTGTCTCGAAA